>NC_133105.1:29313822-29576390 GCF_022965805.1 Primulina eburnea | reverse complement strand
AAATTTTTGTTTTCTACTACTTGTCATCCTCAAACGGATGGACATACTGAAGTTGTCAATAGGACTTTGGGAACACTTTTGCGTGTTATTCTTAAAAAGAACTTGGATTGACATTTCTCTGGACTTTAATTTGGGGTTGCCTAGGACTAAGAAGGGGAGGGATTATATTTTTGTGGTTGTTGATAGATTCTCTAATATGGCACATTTTATAGCTTGTCATAAAACCGATGATGCTTCAAACATGGCGGATTTGTTCTTTAGAGAAGTCGCTAGGTTGCATGGCATGCCTAGGACTATTTTTTCTGGTCGCGATGTTAAATTCCTGAGTTACTTTTGGAATACTTTATGGGCTAAACTTGGCACAAAATTGTTGTTTTCTACTACTTGTCATCCTCAAACGGATGGACAAACTGAAGTTGTCAGTTGAACTTTGGATTGACATTTCTATGGTCTTTATTTTGGGGTTGCCTAGGACTAAGAAGGGGATCTATTCTATTTTTGTTGTTGTTGATAGATTCTCTAAGATGGCACATTTTATAGCTTGTCATAAAACCGATGATGCTTCAAACATGGCGGATTTGTTTTTTATAGAAGTCGTTAGGTTGCATGGCATTCCTAGGACTATTGTTTCTGGTCGCGATGTTAAATTCTTGAGTTACTTTGGGAGACTTTACGGGCTAAACTTGGCACGACAAACTGAAGTTGTCAATAGAACTTTGGGAACACCTTTGCGTGATATTCTTAAAAAGAACTTGGATTGACATTTCTGTGGTCTTTATTTTGGGGTTGCCTAGGACTAAGAAGGGGAGGGATTCTATTTTTGTTGTTGTGGATAGATTCTCTAAGATGTCACATTTTATAGCTTGTCATAAAACCGATGATGCTTCAAACATTGCGGATTTGTTCTTTAGAGAAGTCGTTAGGTTGCATGGCATGCCTAGGACTATTGTTTTTGGTCGCGATGTTAAATTCTTGAGTTACTTTTGGAAGACTTTATGGGCTAAACTTGGCACAAAATTGTTGTTTTCTACTACTTTTCATCCTCAAACGGATGGACAAACTAAAGTTGCCAATAGAACTTTGGGAACACCTTTGCGTGCTATTCTTAAAAAGAATTTGGATTGACATTTCTATGGACTTTATTTTGGGGTTGCCTAGGACTAAGAAGGGGATAGATTCTATTTTTGTTGTTGTGGATAGATTCTCTAAGATGGAACATTTTATAGCTTGTCATAAAACCGATGATGCTTCAAACATTGCGGATTTGTTCTTTAGAGAAGTCGTTAGGTTGCGTGGCATGCCTAGGACTATTATTTTTGGTCGCGATGTTAAATTTTTGAGTTACTTTTAGAAGACTTTATGGGCTAAACTTGGCACAAAATTGTTGTTTTCTACTACTTGTCATCCTCAAACGGATTGACAAACTGAAGTTGTCAATAGAACTTTTGGAACAATTTTGCGTGCTATTCTTAAAAATAACTTGGATTGACATTTCTATGGATTTATTTGGGGGTTGCCTAGGACTAAGAAGGGGAGGGATTCTATTTTCGTTGTTGTGGATAGATTCTCTAAGATGGGACATTTTATAGCTTGTCATAAAACCGATGATGCTTCAAACATGGCGGATTTGTTCTTTATAGAAGTCGTTAGGTTGCATGGCATTCCTAGGACTATTGTTTCTGGTCGCGATGTTAAATTCTTGAGTTACTTTTGGGAGACTTTACGGGCTAAACTTGGCACGACAAACTGAAGTTGTCAATAGAACTTTGGGAACACCTTTGCGTGATATTTTTAAAAAGAACTTGGATTGACATTTCTGTGGTCTTTATTTTGGGGTTGCCTAGGACTAAGAAAGGGAGGGATTCTATTTTTGTTGTTGTGGATAGATTCTCTAAGATGTCACATTTTATAGCTTGTCATAAAACCGATGATGCTTCAAACATTGCGGATTTGTTCTTTAGAGAAGTCGTTAGGTTGCATGGCATGCCTAGGACTATTGTTTTTGGTCGCGATGTTAAATTCTTGAGTGACTTTTGGAAGACTTTATGGGCTAAACTTGGCACAAAATTGTTGTTTTCTACTACTTGTCATCCCCAAACGGATGGACAAACTGAAGTTGTCAATAGAACTTTGGGAACACTTTTGCGTGCTATTCTTAAAAAGAACTTGGATTGACATTTCTGTGGACTTTAATTTGGGGTTGCCTAGGACTAAGAAAGGGAGGGATTCTATTTTTGTTGTTGTGGATATATTCTCTAAGATGGCACATTTTATAGCTGTCATAAAACCGATGATGCTTCAAACATGGCGGATTTGTTCTTTGGAGAAGTCGTTAGGTTGCATGGCATGCCTAGGACTATTGTTTCTGGTCGCATTGTTAAATTTTTGAGTCACTTTTGGAAGACTTTATGGGCTAAACTTGGCACAAAATTGTTGTTTTGTACTACTTGTCATCCTCAAACGGATGGACAAACTAAAGTTGTCAATACAACTTTGGGAACACTTTTGCGTTCTATTATTAAAAAGAACTTAAATTGACATTTCTATGGACTTTATTTTGGGGTTTCCTAGGACTAAGAAGGGGAGGGATTCTATTTTTGTTGTTGTTGATAGATTCTCTAACATGGCACATTTTATAGCTTGTCATAAAACCGATGATGCTTCAAAAATGGCGGATTTGTTCTTTAGAGAAGTCGCTAGGTTGCATGGCATGCCTAGGACTATTGTTTCTGGTCGCGATGTTAAATTCCTGAGTTACTTTTGGAATACTTTATGGGCTAAACTTGGCACAAAATTGTTGTTTTCTACTACTTCTCATCCTCAAACGGATGGACAAACTAAAGTTGTCAATAGAACTTTGGGAACAATTTTGCGTGCTATTTTTAAAAAGAACTTGTATTGACATTTCTATGGACTTTATTTTGGGGTTACCTAGGACTAAGAAGGGGAGGGATTCTATTTTCTTTGTTGTGGATAGATTCTCTAAGATGGCACATTTTATAGCTTGTAATGAAACCGATGATGCTTTAAACATTGCGTATTTGTTCTTTAGAGAAGTCGTTAGGTTGCATGGCATGCCTATGACTATTGTTTCTGGTCGCGATGTTAAATTCTTGAGTTACTTTTGGAATACTTTATGGGCTAAACTTGGCACAAAATTGTTGTTTTCTACTACTTGTCATCCTCAAACGGATGGACAAACTGAAGTTGTCAATAGAACTTTGGGAACACCTTTGCGTGCTATTCTTAAAAAGAACTTGGATTGACATTTCTATGGACTTTATTTTGGGGTTGCCGAGGACAAAGAAGGGGATGAATTCTATTTTTGTTGTTGTGGATAGATTCTCTAAGATGGCACATTTTATAGCTTGTTATAAAACAGATGATGCTTCAAGCATTGCGGATTTGTTCTTTAGAGAAGTTGTTAGGTTGCATGGCATGCCTAGGACTATTGTTTCTGGTCGCGATGTTAAATTCTTGAGTTACTTTTGGAAGATTTTATGGGCTAAACTTGGCACAAAATTGTTGTTTTCTACTACTTGTCATCCTCAAACGGATGGACAAACTGAAGTTGTCAATAGAACTTTGGGAACACTTTTGCGTGCTATTCTTAAAAAGAACTTAAATTGACATTTCTGTGGACTTTATTTTGGGGTTGCCTAGGACTAAGAAGGGGAGGGATTCTATTTTTGTTGTTGTGGATAGATTCTCTAAGATGGCACAATTTATAGCTTGTCATAAAACCGATCATGCTTCAAACATTGCGGATTTGTTTTTTAGAGAAGTCGTTAGGTTGCATGGCATGCCTAGGAAAATTGTTTCTGGTCACGATGTTAAATTCTTGAGTTACTTTGAAAGACTTTATGGGCTAAACTTGGCACAAAATTGTTGTTTTCTACTACTTGTCATCCTCAAACGGATGGAGAAAACGAAAGTTTTCAACAGAATTTTGGGAACACTTTTGCGTGCTATTCTTAAAAGGAACTTAGATTGACATTTCTATGGACTTTATTTTGGGGTTGCCTAGGACTAAGAAGGGGAGTGATTATATTTTTGTTGTTGTTGATAGATTCTCTAAGATGGCACATTTTATAGCTTGTCATAAAATCGATGATGCTTCAAACATGGCGGATTTGTTCTTTATAGAAGTCGTTAGGTTGCATGGCATGCCTAGGACAATTGTTTCTGGTCGCGATGTTTAAATTCTTGAGTTACTTTTGGAAGACTTTATGGGCTAAACTTGGCACGACAAACTGAAGTTGTCAATAGAACTTTGGGAACACCTTTGCGTGCTATTCTTAAAAAGAACTTGGATTGACATTTCTATGGATTTTATTTTGGGGTTGCCTAGGACTAAGAAGGGGAGGGATTCTATTTTTGTTGTTGTGGAAATATTCTCTAAGATGGCATATTTTATAGCTTGTCATAAAACCGATGATACTTCAAACATGGCGGATTTTTTCTTTAGAGAAGTCGCTAGGTTGCGTGGCATGCCTAGGACTATTGTTTCTGCTCGCGCTGTTAAATTCTTGAGTTACTTTTGGAAGACTTTATGGGCTAAACTTGGCACAAAATTGTTGTTTTCTACTACTTGTCATCCTCAAACGAATGGACATACTGAAGTTGTCAATAGAACTTTGGGAACACTTTTGCGTGCTATTCTTAAAAAGAATTTGGATTGACATTTCTCTGGACTTTAATTTGGGGTTGCCTAGGACTAAGAAAGGGAGGGATTATATTTTTGTGGTTGTTGATAGATTCTCTAATATGGCACATTTTATAGCTTGTCATAAAACCGATGATGCTTCAAACATTGCGGATTTGTTCTTTAGAGAAGTCGTTAGGTTGCATGGCATGCCTAGGACTATTGTTTTTGGTCGCGATGTTAAATTCTTGAGTTACTTTTGGAAGACTTTATGGGCTAAACTTGGCACAAAATTGTTGTTTTCTACTACTTTTCATCCTCAAACAGATGGACAAACTAAAGTTGCCAATAGAACTTTGGGAACACCTTTGCGTGCTATTCTTAAAAAGAACTTGGATTGACATTTTTATGGACTTTATTTTGGGGTTGCCTAGGACTAAGAAGGGGATAGATTCTATTTTTGTTGTTGTGGATAGATTCTCTAAGATGGAACATTTTATAGCTTGTCATAAAACAGATGATGCTTCAAACATTGCGGATTTGTTCTTTAGAGAAGTCGTTAGGTTTCGTGGCATGCCTAGGACTATTATTTTTGGTCGCGATGTTAAATTTTTGAGTTACTTTTAGAAGACTTTATGGGCTAAACTTGGCACAAAATTGTTGTTTTCTACTACTTGTCATCCTCAAACGGATTGACAAACTGAAGTGGTCAATAGAACTTTGGGAACAATTTTGCGTGCTATTCTTAAAAATAACTTGGATTGACATTTCTATGGATTTATTTGGGGGTTGCCTAGGACTAAGAAGGGGAGGGATTCTATTTTCGTTGTTGTGGATAGATTCTCTAAGATGGGACATTTTATAGCTTGTCATAAAACCGATGATGCTTCAAACATGGCGGATTTGTTCTTTATAGAAGTCGTTAGGTTGCATGGCATGCCTAGGACTATTGTTTTTGGTCGCGATGTTAAATTCTTGAGTTACTTTTGGAAGACTTTATGGGCTAAACTTGGCACAAAATTGTTGTTTTCTACTACTTTTCATCCTCAAACGGATGGACAAACTAAAGTTGCCAATAGAACTTTGGGAACACCTTTGCGTGCTATTCTTAAAAAGAACTTGGATTGACATTTTTATGGACTTTATTTTGGGGTTGCCTAGGACCAAGAAGGGGATAGATTCTATTTTTGTTGTTGTGGATAGATTCTCTAAGATGGAACATTTTATAGCTTGTCATAAAACAGATGATGCTTCAAACATTGCGGATTTGTTCTTTAGAGAAGTCGTTAGGTTGCGTGGCATGCCTAGGACTATTATTTTTGGTCGCGATGTTAAATTTTTGAGTTACTTTTAGAAGACTTTATGGGCTAAACTTGGCACAAAATTGTTGTTTTCTACTACTTGTCATCCTCAAACGGATTGACAAACTGAAGTTGTCAATAGAACTTTGGGAACAATTTTGCGTGCTATTCTTAAAAATAACTTGGATTGACATTTCTATGGATTTATTTGGGGGTTGCCTAGGACTAAGAAGGGGAGGGATTCTATTTTCGTTGTTGTGGATAGATTCTCTAAGATGGGACATTTTATAGCTTGTCATAAAACCGATGATGCTTCAAACATGGCGGATTTGTTCTTTATAGAAGTCGTTAGGTTGCATGGCATTCCTAGGACTATTGTTTCTGGTCGCGATGTTAAATTCTTGAGTTACTTTTGGGAGACTTTTCGGGCTAAACTTGGCACGACAAACTGAAGTTTTCAATAGAACTTTGGGAACACCTTTGCGTGATATTCTTAAAAAGAACTTGGATTGACATTTCTGTGGTCTTTATTTTGGGGTTGCCTAGGACTAAGAAGGGGAGGGATTCTATTTTTGTTGTTGAGGATAGATTCTCTAAGATGTCACATTTTATAGCTTGTCATAAAACCGATGATGCTTCAAACATTGCGGATTTGTTCTTTAGAGAAGTCGTTAGGTTGCATGGCATGCCTAGGACTATCGTTTTTGGTCACGATGTTAAATTCTTGAGTGACTTTTGGAAGACTTTATGGGCTAAACTTGGCACAAAATTGTTGTTTTCTACTACTTGTCATCCCCAAACGGATGGACAAACTGAAGTTATCAATAGAACTTTGGGAACACTTTTGCGTGCTATTCTTAAAAAGAACTTGGATTGAAATTTTTGTGGACTTTAATTTGGGGTTGCCTAGGACTAAGAAAGGGAGGGATTCTATTTTTGTTGTTGTGGATATATTCTCTAAGATGGCACATTTTATAGCTGTCATAAAACCGATGATGCTTCAAACATGGCGGATTTGTTCTTTGGAGAAGTCGTTAGGTTGCATGGCATGCCTAGGACTATTGTTTCTGGTCGCATTGTTAAATTTTTGAGTTACTTTTGGAAGACTTTATGGGCTAAACTTGGCACAAAATTGTTGTTTTCTACTACTTGTCATCCTAAAACGGATGGACAAACTAAAGTTGTCAATAGAACTTTGGGAACACTTTTGCGTTCTATTCTTAAAAAGAACTTAAATTGACATTTCTATGGACTTTATTTTGGGGTTGCCTAGGACTAAGAAGGGGAGGGATTCTATTTTTGTTGTTGTTGATAGATTCTCTAACATGGCACATTTTATAGCTTGTCATAAAACCGATGATGCTTCAAAAATGGCGGATTTGTTCTTTAGAGAAGTCGCTAGGTTGCATGGCATGCCTAGGACTATTGTTTCTGGTCGCGATGTTAAATTCCTGAGTTACTTTTGGAATACTTTATGGGCTAAACTTGGCACAAAATTGTTGTTTTCTACTACTTCTCATCCTCAAACGGATGGACAAACTGAAGTTGTCAATAGAAATTTGGGAACAATTTTGCGTGCTATTCTTAAAAAGAACTTGTATTGACATTTCTATGGACTTTATTTTGGGGTTACCTAGGACTAAGAAGGGGAGGGATTCTATTTTCTTTGTTGTGGATAGATTCTCTAAGATGGCACATTTTATAGCTTGTAATAAAACCGATGATGCTTCAAACATTGCGTATTTGTTCTTTAGAGAAGTCGTTAGGTTGCATGGCATGCCTAGGACTATTGTTTCTGGTCGCGATGTTAAATTCTTGAGTTACTTTTGGAATACTTTATGGGCTAAACTTGGCACAAAATTGTTGTTTTCTACTACTTGTCATCCTCAAACGGATGGACAAACTGAAGTTGTCAATAGAACTTTGGGAACACCTTTGCGTGCTATTCTTAAAAAGAACTTGGATTGACATTTCTATGGACTTTATTTTGGGGTTGCCAAGGACAAAGAAGGGGATGAATTCTATTTTTGTTGTTGTGGATAGATTCTCTAAGATGGCACATTTTATAGCTTGTTATAAAACAGATGATGCTTCAAACATTGCGGATTTGTTCTTTAGAGAAGTTGTTAGGTTGCATGGCATGCCTAGGACTATTGTTTCTGGTCGCGATGTTAAATTCTTGAGTTACTTTTGGAAGATTTTATGGGCTAAACTTGGCACAAAATTGTTGTTTTCTACTACTTGTCATCCTCAAACGGATGGACAAACTGAAGTTGTCAATAGAACTTTGGGAACACTTTTGCGTGTTATTCTTGAAAAGAACTTGGATTGACATTTATATGGACTTTAATTTGGGGTTGCCTAGGACTAAGAAGGGGAGGGATTCTATTTTTGTTGTTGTGGATAGATTCTCTAAGACGGCACAATTTATAGCTTGTCATAAAACCGATCATGCTTCAAACATTGCGGATTTGTTCTTTAGAGAAGTCGTTAGGTTGCATGGCATGCCTAGGAAAATTGTTTCTGGTCACGATGTTAAATTCTTGAGTTACTTTGAAAGACTTTATGGGCTAAACTTGGCACAAAATTGTTGTTTTCTACTACTTGTCATCCTCAAACGGATGGACAAACAAAAGTTGTCAACAGAATTTTGGGAACACTTTTGCGTGCTATTCTTAAAAAGAACATAGATTGACATTTCTATGGATTTTATTTTGGGGTTGTCTAGGACTAAGAAGGGGAGTGATTATATTTTTGTTGTTGTTGATAGATTCTCTAAGATGGCACATTTTATAGCTTGTCATAAAACCGATGATGCTTCAAACATGGCGGATTTGTTCTTTAGAGAAGTCGCTTAGGTTGCATGGCATGCCTAGGACTATTGTTTCTGGTCGCGATGTTCAATTCTTGAGTTACTTTTGGAAGACTTTATGGGCTAACTTGGCACAAAATTGTTGTTTTCTACTACTTGTCATCCTCAAACGGATGGACAAACTGAAGTTGTCAATAGAACTTTGGGAACACTTTTGCGTGCTATTCTTAAAAAGAACTTGGATTGACATTTCTATGGACTTTATTTTGGGTTGCCTAGGACTAAGAAGGGAGGGATTCTATTTTTGTTGTTGTGGATAGATTCTCTAAGATGGCACATTTTATAGCTTGTCATAAAACCGATGATGCTTCAAACATTGCGGATTTGTTCTTTAGAGAAGTCGCTAGGTTGCATGGCATGCCTAGGACTATTGTTTCTGGTCGCGATGTTAAATTCTTGAGTTACTTTTGGAAGACTTTATGGGCTAAACTTGGCACAAAATTGTTGTTTTCTACTACTTGTCATCCTCAAACGGATGGACAAACTGAAGTTGTCAATAGAACTTTGGGAACACCTTTGCGTGCTATTCTTAAAAAGAACTTGGATTGACATTTCTATGGACTTTATTTTGGGGTTGCCAAGGACTAAGAAGGGGATGAATTCTATTTTTGTTGTTGTGGATAGATTCTCTAAGATGGCACATTTTATAGCTTGTCATAAAACAGATGATGCTTCAAACATTGCGGATTTGTTCTTTAGAGAAGTCGTTAGGTTGCATGGCATGCCTAGGACTATTGTTTCTGGTCGCGATGTTAAATTCTTGAGTTACTTTTGGAAGACTTTATGGGCTAAACTTGGCACAAAATTGTTGTTTTCTACTACTTGTCATCCTCAAACGGATGGACAAACTGAAGTTGTCAATAGAACTTTGGGAACACTTTTGCGTGTTATTCTTAAAAGAACTTGGATTGACATTTCTATGGACTTTATTTGGGGTTGCCTAGGACTAAGAAGGGGAGGGATTCTATTTTTGTTGTTGTGGATAGATTCTCTAAGACGGCACAATTTATAGCTTGTCATAAAACCGATCATGCTTCAAACATTGCGGATTTGTTCTTTAGAGAAGTCGTTAGGTTGCATGGCATGCCTAGGAAAATTGTTTCTGGTCACGATGTTAAATTCTTGAGTTACTTTGAAAGACTTTATGGGCTAAACTTGGCACAAAATTGTTGTTTTCTACTACTTGTCATCCTCAAACGGATGGACAAACAAAAGTTGTCAACAGAATTTTGGGAACACTTTTGCGTGCTATTCTTAAAAAGAACATAGATTGACATTTCTATGGATTTTATTTTGGGGTTGTCTAGGACTAAGAAGGGGAGTGATTATATTTTTGTTGTTGTTGATAGATTCTCTAAGATGGCACATTTTATAGCTTGTCATAAAACCGATGATGCTTCAAACATGGCGGATTTGTTCTTTATAGAAGTCGTTAGGTTGCATGGCATGCCTAGGACAATTGTTTCTGGTCGCGATGTCAAATTCTTGAGTTACTTTTGGAAGACTTTATGGGCTAAACTTGGCACAAAATTGTTGTTTTCTACTACTTGTCATCCTCAAACGGATGGACAAACTGAAGTTGTCAATAGAACTTTGGGAACACTTTTGCGTGCTATTCTTAAAAAGAACTTGGATTGACATTTCTATGGACTTTATTTTGGGTTGCCTAGGACTAAGAAGGGGAGGGATTCTATTTTTGTTGTTGTGGATAGATTCTCTAAGATGGCACATTTTATAGCTTGTCATAAAACCGATGATGCTTCAAACATTGCGGATTTGTTCTTTAGAGAAGTCGTTAGGTTGCATGGCATGCCTAGGACTATTGTTTCTGGTCGCGATGTTAAATTCTTGAGTTACTTTTGGAAGACTTTATGGGCTAAACTTGGCACAAAATTGTTGTTTTCTACTACTTGTCATCCTCAAACGGATGGACAAACTGAAGTTGTCAATAGAACTTTGGGAACACTTTTGCGTGCTATTCTTAAAAGAACTTGGATTGACATTTCTATGGACTTTATTTGGGGTTGCCTAGGACTAAGAAGGGGAGGGATTATATTTTTGTTGTTGTGGATAGATTCTCTAATATGGCACATTTTATAGCTTGTCATAAAACCGATGATGCTTCAAACATGGCGGATTTGTTCTTTAGAGAAGTCGCTAGGTTGCATGGCATGCCTAGGACTATTGTTTCTGGTCGCGATGTTAAATTCCTGAGTTACTTTTGGAATACTTTATGGGCTAAACTTGGCACAAAATTGTTGTTTTCTACTACTTGTCATCCTCAAACGGATGGACAAACTGAAGTTGTCAATAGAACTTTGGGAACACTATTGCGTGCTATTCTTAAAAAGAACTTGGATTGACATTTCTATGGTGACTTTATTTTGGGGTTGCCTAGGACTAAGAAGGGGATCTATTCTATTTTTGTTGTTGTTGATAGATTCTCTAAGATGGCACATTTTATAGCTTTTCATAAAACCGATGATGCTTCAAACATGGCGGATTTGTTTTTATAGAGAAGTCGTTATGTTGCATGGCATGCCTAGGACTATTGTTTCTGGTCGCGATGTTAAATTCTTGAGTTACTTTTTGGAAGACTTTATGGGCTAAACTTGGCACAAAATTGTTGTTTTCTACTACTTGTCATCCTCAAACGGATGGACAAACTGAAGTTGTCAATAGAACTTTGGGAACACTTTTGCGTGCTATTCTTAAAAAGAACTTGGATTGACATTTCTATGGACTTTATTTTGGGTTGCCTAGGACTAAGAAGGGGAGGGATTCTATTTTTGTTGTTGTGGATAGATTCTCTAAGATGGCACATTTTATAGCTTGTCATAAAACCGATGATGCTTCAAACATTGCGGATTTGTTCTTTAGAGAAGTCGCTTAGGTTGCATGGCATGCCTAGGACTATTGTTTCTGGTCGCGATGTTAAATTCTTGAGTTACTTTTGGAAGACTTTATGGGCTAAACTTGGCACAAAATTGTTGTTTTCTACTACTTGTCATCCTCAAACGGATGGACAAACTGAAGTTGTCAATAGAACTTTGGGAACACTTTTGCGTGCTATTCTTAAAAAGAACTTGGATTGACATTTCTGTGGATTTTATTTGGGGTTGCCTAGGACTAAGAAAGGGAGGGATTATATTTTTGTTGTTGTGGATATATTCTCTAAGATGGCACATTTTATAGCTGTCATAAAACCGATGATGCTTCAAACATGGCGGATTTGTTCTTTGGAGAAGTCGTTAGGTTGCATGGCATGGCTAGGACTATTGTTTCTGGTCGCGATTGTTAAATTTTTGAGTTACTTTTGGAAGACTTTATGGGCTAAACTTGGCACCAAATTGTTGTTTTCTACTACTTGTCATCCTCAAACGGATGGACAAACTAAAGTTGTCAATAGAACTTTGGGAACACTTTTGCGTTCTATTCTTAAAAAGAACTTAAATTGACATTTCTATGGACTTTATTTTGGGGTTGCCTAGGACTAAGAAGGGGAGGATTCTATTTTTGTTGTTGTTGATAGATTCTCTAACATGGCACATTTTATAGCTTGTCATAAAACCGATGATGCTTCAAAAATGGCGGATTTGTTCTTTAGAGAAGTCGCTAGGTTGCATGGCATGCCTAGGACTATTGTTTTTGGTCGCGATGTTAAATTCTTGAGTGACTTTTGGAAGACTTTATGGGCTAAACTTGGCACAAAATTGTTGTTTTCTACTACTTGTCATCCCCAAACGGATGGACAAACTGAAGTTGTCAATAGAACTTTGGGAACACTTTTGCGTGCTATTCTTAAAAAGAACTTGGATTGACATTTCTGTGGACTTTAATTTGGGGTTGCCTAGGACTAAGAAAGGGAGAGATTATATTTTTGTTGTTGTGGATATATTTTCTAAGATGGCACATTTTATAGCTGTCATAAAACCGATGATGCTTCAAACATGGCGGATTTGTTCTTTGGAGAAGTCGTTAGGTTGCATGGCATGCCTAGGACTATTGTTTCTGGTCGCATTGTTAAATTTTTGAGTTACTTTTGGAAGACTTTATGGGCTAAACTTGGCACAAAATTGTTGTTTTCTACTACTTGTCATCCTCAAACGGATGGACAAACTAAAGTTGTCAATAGAACTTTGGGAACACTTTTGCGTTCTATTCTTAAAAAGAACTTAAATTGACATTTCTATGGACTTTATTTTGGGGTTGCCTAGGACTAAGAAGGGGAGGGATTCTATTTTTGTTGTTGTTGATAGATTCTCTAACATGGCACATTTTATAGCTTGTCATAAAACCGATGATGCTTCAAAAATGGCGGATTTGTTCTTTAGAGAAGTCGCTAGGTTGCATGGCATGCCTAGGACTATTGTTTCTGGTCGCGATGTTAAATTCCTGAGTTACTTTTGGAATACTTTATGGGCTAAACTTGGCACAAAATTGTTGTTTTCTACTACTTCTCATCCTCAAACGGATGGACAAACTGAAGTTGTCAATAGAACTTTGGGAACAATTTTGCGTGCTATTCTTAAAAAGAACTTGTATTGACATTTCTATGGACTTTATTTTGGGGTTACCTAGGACTAAGAAGGGGAGGGATTCTATTTTCTTTGTTGTGGATAAATTCTCTAAGATGGCACATTTTATAGCTTGTAATAAAACCGATGATGCTTCAAACATTGCGTATTTGTTCTTTAGAGAAGTCGTTAGGTTGCATGGCATGCCTAGGACTATTGTTTCTGGTCGCGATGTTAAATTCTTGAGTTACTTTTGGAATACTTTATGGGCTAAACTTAGGACAAAATTGTTGTTTTCTACTACTTGTCATCCTCAAACGGATGGACAAACTGAAGTTGCCAATAGAACTTTGGGAACACCTTTGCGTGCTATTCTTAAAAAGAACATGGATTGACATTTCTATGGACTTTATTTTGGGGTTGCCGAGGACAAAGAAGGGGATGAATTCTATTTTTGTTGTTGTGGATAGATTCTCTAAGATGGCACATTTTATAGCTTGTTATAAAACAGATGATGCTTCAAACATTGCGGATTTGTTCTTTAGAGAAGTTGTTAGGTTGCATGGCATGTGTAAGGCTCGAGAATTGTCAATTGGCATTGATGTGAGACTTGAAACCATGAGAATGCATGACATATAGAGTGGAATTTTCGAAGCATGGCCGAAGCCACACCGCACCCGCGGTGTTAGAGATACAGCACCCGCGGTGCATTGAGAGGAAATTAGTGAAATTGTGCGAACAGACACCGCACCCGCGGTGCTAGCACGACCTCACCCGCGGTGTGAGACCGCACCCACGGTCATGTAAGGACCGCTCCCGCGGTCTAGGTGCTGCACTGTTAGATTAATTTGCCGTGAGCACAGCGCACCCGCGCTCTTGAGTTGCCGCACCCGCGGTTTGCATGCGAAAATGCCACCTTTGAATTTCGTGTTGACACATGGCTTGGGGTATATAAGCTTGCATGACACCTCATTTTCTTCATCTGATCAGCAAGTAGGAACCGAGAGAGCTTGGAGGGAGGAGCTTTCATTCTTTTGATCTTTAACTTGAGAATTTGAATGATTTAGCCATCCGATTTATATTCCGAGTTAAGATTTGTGATCCTTGCATCGTTGGCTACGAAAGGATGTAAGTATATCTCATTTTCAGCATGATTCAGAATTGAGATGTTGGAGAAATTATGATTTGTGTTGTAGATATGTGTTCTTGGTATACCGAGCATCGTATATTTGTTATCAGAACGATTTTCGGACACCGTATACAAGCCTTGCGAATTTTCAGCATGTAGATCGATATTGATTGGAAGAATTAAGCATGTTATATTGTGTTTTGATGAGTATATTATGAAGATTATGAGTTGTGGCTATTGTATATATTGTTTTGTTGAGATTGAGTTGACCGGTTCCGAGAATTACGCCGTTACGCCGTCAAATTGTATTGAAACCGATTTCAGCTATGTTTGTTGAGTTGTGTGAGATGTATATTGATAGAGTGCACCTTGACTATGCCATTTCAGATTTGTATTGGCTATTGTGAACTCGAGACTTCGACTACGACACCGACGATTCGGCAAGAAAGGTATAATTCATGTGGTCACGGGATTGCACAACTCGATTCAGATTTGATACGAGTTTCCCCAAATCACATACTAGATTGTTATTACATTTGATTATGTAATGTCTTGTTTATTGATTTATATTCGAGTCCTGAGATAGGAGAGATTGGCAGACTTGCCAAAACTAGACGTTTCGGTGTATCGTCGCATAGGAGTAGATTTACTCTATGTGCAGACCCTCGATACAGAGTTGACCGAAGTCTAGGAATAAGACGTACCGTTGCCCCGAGTGGTTGGGTAGGTAACAGACCGTCTTATTCACACCGGGATCCCTAGATTAGAAAAGAGTCGAGTCAAGATTTGAATGTTGAATACAGATTTGTATTCTACTACATGTTTAGATTTATATTCATGTTACTTGATTTATGTTATGCATTTGTACATGATTTATTACATTGCATGCATCCATGTTTTATACTGGGATATGTTCTCACCGGAGTTATCCGGCTGTTGTCGTGTCTGTATGTGTGCATGGCAACAGGTGGGGCAGGATCGGGGTCACGAGCTAGATGAGAGATGATGATAGCGTGGAGATCTCGGGCATTGCAGATTACTAGTGGTTCCTTATGAAACTTGTACTACTTATGTTTGTAGTTGTCATTTGAACACTAGTGAATGTTTGTACGAACAGACTTGTATGTACATTACGTTGTTTAATTTCTATCGAGATATGTTATGCTTTAATTAATACATTTGAATTAAAGTTAAAAGCAAAATTTTGACCCACATTTTCGAACAAAGATCCAATTAAATCCCAAACGAATAGAGTTAGAGCCCGGGTCCCCACAACAGGTGGTATCAGAGCAGTAGGTTCTGTAGACCTGAGATAGAATAGAATGAGCGGGGTAGATCGAGTCATCTTCCTTGCTTTTGAGATGCTAGCATGATTATTGCTTTCCCTATTATATGTTGTGTTGTATTATCTGAATTGATTTACAGCATACTTTCAAGCCTGAATCAGAACCGATTCTCGATCAGAGGTCTATGATCAGAGGAGGGCTGAGACAGATGATATTGATTGTGTACTAATTAGTTTGATAATCAGATTTATGCCGCCTAGACGTAGTACCACAGCCAGAGCAGGGTAGCACATCAGGTGAACAGATGGACTGTCACCGCTACGCCGATGGAGACCTTTATTGAAGAGATTTCAGTCTTTCCATCCGCCTACCCTGAAGGGCACAGAGAGTGCAGTAGAGTGCGAGAGCTGGCTCGATGATATCGAGATGTTGTTTGAGTCTTTGGCATATACTGATGAGCGACGTGTGAAACTGATAGGGCATCAGATGCAAGAGGTTGCCAAGAGCTGGTGGTTGACGACGAAGAGAGCCTTGGAGCACCGAGGCATTGATATTACGTGGAAAGTCTTCAAAGATGAGTTCTATCAGCGCTTCTTTCCCGTCTCCTACCGAAAAGATAAAGGGGCTGAATTTGCGAATCTGAGACAGGGACAGTGGAACATCGAGGAGTATGTTGCGAAATTTTCTGCATTGCTACGATTTGCACCGCATGTGGCCGGGAACGACGAGGCAGTGGCCGATCAGTTCATCAACGGGCTGAATCCCGATGTCTTTACCTTGGTGAACACGGGACGGCCTAACACTTTTTCCGAGGCACTGAACCGAGCAAAGGGAGCAGAGGCTGGACTTGATCAGGCAGCGAGGAGCTTCCTACGGTGTTCAGGGGCAGAGACCGCCACAGTCCACGACCGTACAGTTTCCACCACCTCCTCCTCGTTTTGACAGTGGAGCTAGTGGTAGTGGCAAGAAGGATTTTCTGAAGGCTAAGGGCAAACAGTTTAAGAAATCTGGGAGCAGTTCATCGAGTTCGAGTGGATCTCGACAGAGAGGTCAGGGGTCAGAGTATAGTGGCGCATACTGTGGTTCGTGCGGAGGGCGACATGCGACGGAGCAGTGTCAAGGAGTTCTGGGACGCTGCAACATCTGTAGGCAACAGGGACACTTCGCCAGAGTTTGTCCCCAGAGAGGTGCACAACGATTCCAGAGCACAGGATCATTAGCACCAGCGCCACAGATGGAGAGACAGGCATCCTCTGTGCACTCCTTTCAGCCACCCTCCACACAGACCCAGCAGAGACCAGGAGGTAGTCAGACTGTGAGTCAGCCTCCCAGACAGCAGGCACGTGTTTTTGCCCTGACCGAGGAGCAGGCGCAGGAGGCGCCAGATGACGTCATTGCAGGTAGCTGTTTTCTTTGCGGTTATCCTGCATATGTGTTGATTGACACAGGTGCATCTCATACATTCATCTCTGAACATTTTGCATTGAGACATGCATTGCCTGTTGAGTCGATGTCTACAGTAGTGTCTATAGCTTCTCCGTTGGGAAGTGGTTTGATATCTGTGACTACTGTTAGACACTGTATGCTTCAGTTTGAGGGGCATGAGATTGATCTTGATTGTGTAGTACTTGGTTTAGCTGATTTTGACTGTATAGTTGGCATAGACATGTTGACCAAGTACAGGGCCACTGTAGATTGTTTCCACAAGATTGTCAGATTCAGACCCGAAATGACAGACGAGTGGAAATTTTACGGCAAGGGTTCCAGATCTCGGATTCCCTTAGTATCTGCTCTGACTATGAGTAGATTGCTTCAGAGAGGAGCAGAGGGCTTTTTCATATATTCAGTAGATCTACTGAAGTCGAGCCCAGCATTGGCAGATTTGCCAGTGGTTTGCGAGTTTGCAGATGTTTTTCCTGATGAGATTCCAGGGTTGCCTCCGGTTCGAGAGGTTGATTTCAGCATAGATCTTATGCCCGGTTCTGTTCCTATTTCGAGAACTCCGTATAGGATGGCGCCGATAGAGCTGAAAGAGTTGAAAGCACAGTTGGAGGATCTTCTGTCCAAGGGATATATCAGACCCAGTGTATCTCCTTGGGGTGCTCCGGTGCTTTTCGTTAGAAAGAAAGATGGTTCGATGCGACTGTGTATTGATTACAGACAGTTGAACAAGGCAACAGTGAAGAACAAATATCCGTTGCCGTGCATCGACGATTTATTTGACCAGTTACAGGGATCTTCGGTATATTCGAAGATTGATTTGAGATCAGGGTATCATCAGCTCCGAGTTAGAGACGTTGATATTCCGAAGACTGCATTCCGAACCAGGTATGGGCATTACGAGTTTATTGTTATGCCTTTCGGTTTGACGAATGCACCAGCGGTTGTCATGAGTTTGATGAACCGTATTTTTCAGAGATATTTAGATGAATTTGTGATTGTGTTTATTGACGACATTTTGGTGTATTCGAAGAGTTTGACTGAGCATGCAGATCACCTGAGGATTGTATTGAAGACTTTGAGAAATGAGCAGGTTGTATGCCAAACTGTCCAAGTGTGAATTCTGGTTGCGACAGGTTGTCTTCTTGGGGCATATTATATCTGGAGATGGTATTGCGGTAGATCCGAGTAAAGTTGAGGCTGTGATCAGTTGGCCGAGACCGACTTCTGTGCCTGAGATACGCAGTTTCATGGGTTTAGCCGGGTATTATCGTCGTTTTATCCGAGATTTCTCCAGTATAGCGAAGCCTATCACCCAGTTGACACAGAAGAATATGCCATTTGTGTGGTCCGAAGATTGTGAAGCCAGTTTTGTAGAGCTGAAGAAGAGGCTGACTAGTGCGCCTGTCTTGACGATTCCTGCAGGTACAGGTGAGTTCGTTGTATACTGTGACGCATCTCACAGAGGGTTAGGATGTGTTCTTATGCAGCGAGGGCACGTGATAGCATACGCCTCTAGACAGCTGAAGCCGCACGAGACTCGTTATCCGATTCATGATCTTGAATTGGCGGCGATTGTGTTTGCACTTAAGATCTGGCGTCATTATCTGTATGGCGAGAAATTTGAGATCTATTCCGATCATAAGAGTCTGAAGTATCTCTTTTCTCAGTCAGAGTTGAATATGAGGCAGCGACGATGGCTTGATCTGCTGAAAGATTTTGATTGCGAGATCAAATACCATTCAGGAAAATCGAATGCAGCGGCAGACGCCTTGAGTCGAAAGGTATGTGCTCTTTCCTTGTCGACTGTAGGTGTATCGAGTTTAGTGGAAGATTGTTGCTTGTCTGGATTGATATTTGATACAGAGAGTAGACCGCTGCGACTTGCTGCGATTCAGATTGAGCCAGATCTGATTTCGAGGATCAAAGAAGCACAGAGAACTGATCCGAGCGTGCAGAGATCGATTGATATGGTCAGAGCTGGTCATATCTCAGAATATCAGGTTAGAGATTCTATTCTGTATGTGAATAACCGCCTAGTGGTGCCAGATGTTTCAGATTTGAGACGACAGATCATGTCGGAGGCACACTGTAGTCGGTTCAGCATTCATCCTGGTGGCAGGAAGATGTATAACGACTTGAAGACACAATTCTGGTGGAAGCAGATGAAGACAGACATTGCAGAATTTGTGTCTAAATGCCTGAATTGCCAGCAGGTGAAGGCAGAAAGAAAGAAGCCCGGAGGTTTACTTCAGAGTTTGTCTGTTCCTGAATGGAAATGGGACCACATTTCCATGGATTTCGTGACGAAGTTACCTCGATCATCCCGTGGCTGTGATTCGATTTGGGTCATCATTGACAGACTGACCAAATCAGCGTGTTTTATTCCGTACAGAATGACATATCGACACGATCAAATGGCCGAGTTGTATGTCAGAGAGGTCGTCAGATTGCATGGTGTGCCGAAGTCGATCGTATCAGATCGTGATCCACGATTCACTTCTCACTTTTGGCACAGCTTGCAGCAGGCTTTGGGTACGACTTTACACCTGAGCACTGCTTATCATCCTCAGACAGACGGACAGTCAGAGCGGACTATCCAGACTTTAGAGGACATGCTGAGAGCTGTAGTACTAGATTTTGGTACTAGTTGGCAAGACTCATTGCCGTTGTGTGAGTTTTCATACAACAACAGCTATCAGACGAGCATAGAGATGGCACCGTTCGAAGCTTTATACGGAAAGAAGTGCAGATCTCCGTTGTACTGGGATGATATTTCTGAGGTACCAGTGTTGGGGCCTGATATGATTCGTGAGATGACAGAGAAAGTGAAGATCATTCAGAAGCGAATGAAGACGGCACAGGATAGGCAAGCGAAGTACGCCAATATTAGACGCAGACCGTTAGTATTCGAACAGGGAGACAGAGTATTTCTGAAGATTTCACCTTTCAGAGGCGTTGTCAGATTTGGCAAGCGAGGAAAGTTGTCTCCTAGATACGTTGGTCCGTATGAAATCCTTGAGAAGATTGGCGATCGAGCTTACAGACTTGCTCTTCCTCCTTCACTGTCCGGTATACATGATGTTTTTCATGTATCGTTGTTGCGCAAATATATGCCGGATGATTCTCATGTCATTCAACCAGACGAAGCCGAGCTAGATCAAACCTTGAGTTACGTTGAAAGACCGATTCAGATTCTTGATCGGAAAGAGAAACAGCTCAGAACAAAGACTATTCCGCTTGTGAAGATTCAGTGGAGTCGTCATGGCGTCGAGGAAGCGACTTGGGAGACAGAGTCTGAAATGAGACAGAGGCATCCCGAGCTATTCTTATGATGTGAGTCTTTCTTCCTGATTTGACTTTACAATTTTGTATATAACTGCATGAATAATTGCTTGTGAGTTCGAGGACGAACTCTTGTCTAAGAGGGGGAGAAATGTAAGGCTCGAGAATTGTCAATTGGCATTGATGTGAGACTTGAAACCATGAGAATGCATGACATATAGAGTGGAATTTTTGAAGCATGGCCGAAGCCACACCGCACCCGCGGTGTTAGAGATACAGCACCCGCGGTGCATTGAGAGGAAATTAGTGAAATTGTGCGAACAGACACCGCACCCGCGGTGCTAGCACGACCGCACCCGCGGTGTGAGACCGCACCCGCGGTCATGTAAGGACCGCACCCGCGGTCTAGGTGCTGCACTGTTAGATTAATTTGCCGTGAGCACAGCGCACCCGCGCTCTTGAGTTGCCGCACCCGCGGTTTGCATGCGAAAATGCCACCTTTGAATTTCGTGTTGACACATGGCTTGGGGTATATAAGCTTGCATGACACCTCATTTTCTTCATCTGATCAGCAAGTAGGAACCGAGAGAGCTTGGAGGGAGGAGCTTTCATTCTTTTGATCTTTAACTTGAGAATTTGAATGATTTAGCCATCCGATTTATATTCCGAGTTAAGATTTGTGATCCTTGCATCGTTGGCTACGAAAGGATGTAAGTATATCTCATTTTCAGCATGATTCAGAATTGAGATGTTGGAGAAATTATGATTTGTGTTGTAGATATGTGTTCTTGGTATACCGAGCATCGTATATTTGTTATCAGAACGATTTTCGGACACCGTATACAAGCCTTGCGAATTTTCAGCATGTAGATCGAAATTGATTGGAAGAATTAAGCATGTTATATTGTGTTTTGATGAGTATATTATGAAGATTATGAGTTGTGGCTATTGTATATATTGTTTTGTTGAGATTGAGTTGACCGGTTCCGAGAATTACGCCGTTACGCCGTCAAATTGTATTGAAACCGATTTCAGCTATGTTTGTTGAGTTGTGTGAGATGTATATTGATAGAGTGCACCTTGACTATGCCATTTCAGATTTGTATTGGCTATTGTGAACTCGAGACTTCGACTACGACACCGACGATTCGGCAAGAAAGGTATAATTCATGTGGTCACGGGATTGCACAACTCGATTCAGATTTGATACGAGTTTCCCCAAATCACATACTAGATTGTTATTACATTTGATTATGTAATGTCTTGTTTATTGATTTATATTCGAGTCCTAAGATAGGAGAGATTGGCAGACTTGCCAAAACTAGACGTTTCGGTGTATCGTCGCATAGGAGTAGATTTACTCTATGTGCAGACCCTCGATACAGAGTTGACCGAAGTCTAGGAATAAGACGTACCGTTGCCCCGAGTGGTTGGGTAGGTAACAGACCGTCTTATTCACACCGGGATCCCTAGATTAGAAAAGAGTCGAGTCAAGATTTGAATGTTGAATACAGATTTGTATTCTACTACATGTTTAGATTTATATTCATGTTACTTGATTTATGTTATGCATTTGTACATGATTTATTACATTGCATGCATCCATGTTTTATACTGGGATATGTTCTCACCGGAGTTATCCGGCTGTTGTCGTGTCTGTATGTGTGCATGGCAACAGGTGGGGCAGGATCGGGGTCACGAGCTAGATGAGAGATGATGATAGCGTGGAGATCTCGGGCATTGCAGATTACTAGTGGTTCCTTATGAAACTTGTACTACTTATGTTTGTAGTTGTCATTTGAACACTAGTGAATGTTTGTACGAACAGACTTGTATGTACATTACGTTGTTTAATTTCTATCGAGATATGTTATGCTTTAATTAATACATTTGAATTAAAGTTAAAAGCAAAATTTTGACCCACATTTTCGAACAAAGATCAAATTAAATCCCAAACGAATAGAGTTAGAGCCCGGGTCCCCACAGCATGCCTAGGACTATTGTTTCTGGTCGCGATGTTAAATTCTTGAGTTACTTTTGGAAGATTTTATGGGCTAAACTTGGCACAAAATTGTTTTTTTCTACTACTTGTCATCCTCAAACGGATGGACAAACTGAAGTTGTCAATAGAACTTTGGGAACACTTTTGCGTGCTATTCTTAAAAAGAACTTAAATTGACATTTCTGTGGACTTTATTTTGGGGTTGCCTAGGACTAAGAAGGGGAGAGATTCTATTTTATTTGTTGTGGATAGATTCTCTAAGATGGCACATTTTATAGCTTGTCATAAAACCGATGATGCTTCAAACATTGCGGATTTGTTCTTTAGAGAAGTCGTTAGGTTGCATGGCATGCCTAGGACTATTTTTCTGGTCGCGATGTTAAATTCTTGAGTTACTTTCGGAAGACTTTATGGGCTAAACTTGGCACAAAACTGTTGTTTTATACTACTTGTCATCCTCAAACTGATGGACAAACTGAAGTTGTCAATAGAACTTTGGGAACACTTTTGTGTGCTATTCTTAAAAAGAACTTGGATTGAAATTTCTATGGACTTTATTTTGGGGTTGCCTAGGACTAAGAAGGGGAGGGATTCTGTTTTCGTTGTTGTGGATAGATTCTCTAAGATGGCACATTTTATAGCTTGTCATAAAACCGATGATGCTTCAAACATGGTGGATTTGTTCTTTAGAGAAGTCGTTAGGTTGTGTGGCATGCCTAGGACTATTGTTTCTGGTTGCGATGTTAAATTCTTGAGTTACTTTTGGAAGACTTTATGGGCTAAACTTGGCACGACAAACTGAAGTTGTCAATAGAACTTTGGGAAGACCTTTGCGTACTATTCTTAAAAAGAACTGGATTGACATTTCTATGGACTTTATTTTGGGGTTGCCTAGGACTAAGAAGGGGAGGGATTCTATTTTTGTTGTTGTGGATAAATTCTCTAAGATGGCACATTTTAAAGCTTGTCTGTGGGGACCCGGACGCTGATCTTCTTCTTAATCATCTTTGGGATTTAATTATCAATTAAGATAAAACAGGGTCTAAAAATTTTTCTTTTTAAAATACAAGTGCGGAAGGTAATGACATCTAAATAATATACATATCTGTATAAAACTACAATTCAGTATAAAGATACAACAGTCTTTTAACTAATCTAAGGTTCAACTACTAAGTTCTAGTAATAAAACCAAATCTACAGTAAGTCCGGAATCACCACGCTATCTAGTCCAGCCTCTTTCTCATCTTGACCCTGATCCAGCCCCACCTGTTGTCATGCACACATACAAAACAAGACAACAGCCGTATAACTCCGGTGAGAATAAATCCCAGTATAAAACATGGTAAGCATGTATATAAACAATCTAAATCATCAAACATGCTATCATGAATATATTCAAAGCAATAGATTTCATAATCTATGAAATCTACTCAAAATAAGTATGCAACTCAATTCAGATAAACATGCAATCTATATCAAATCATATAAACACAGGCTATCATGTCTGAAAGCACTAAACATGGGTTTCATAATCTATGAAACCACATTTCTAAACACATGCAGTTCTAGTCAAATCATGTCTAGACTCGACTCAACTATAACTCTAGGGATCCCGGTGTGAATAAGACGTCAATGGCTGTCACCTACCCTCCCACTCGGGGTGACTGTACGTCTTATTCCTAGACTTCGGTCTGAGCTGTATCAACGACTGCAATAGGAGTCAGGGCTGCTCATAAGCTGAGATACACCGAACATCTAGATAGCTGACAATGGCTGTCAACGACTCTCCTATCTCAATGCAATGCATAACAATCTGTAAACAATGCATACTCATCTCAACATATAATTAAATCATATTCAAATCAGAATATAAAAGTAATCTAGTATGTGATTTTATTGGGAAACTCAAATGAGATCTGATTTGAGTTGTATCTTCCTAGATATCACATGAATTATACATTTGTCTTCCTGATCTGACGAAGACGATGTCTCGAATCTGTCCATACCAAATCTGAAATGACAATATCGAATACGCTGTATCAGTGAATAACTCAATACACAATCTGTTCTGATCAATACTCAACTCTGTATATAATCTGATCAATATCGAAACAGATACAATCTAATCCATATAAACGATATCACAATACAATCGAATTCATTTCTGAATCTAAACAATCTGAATCAACTGATGTTTCAACGGTACACAATACAGTCTTGATAACCCCGTCAGTTCAAACATCACAGATATAATACCAGAATTCATAGAAATAATCATCTTTCTATTCTTAAATCAAGAACAATACAATTCTAGTGTTCAATCTCAATCAATATCTTTCGAAAATCATAACAATTGTATAAACAGTCTATTCTTCAATCTAACTTCGATTATACAATACCTACGGTAGTAGAAATACCATATCTGAATCATATTCAATTCCAACAACATCATGTTTTCAAAACATCTCAAAACGTAACAAAACTTACGTCCTTGAGTAGCTCTAGTCGAGAGGAACACGATACTGCGTTCGGATTTAAATTCTGATAGCCGGATCTTGTACAATCAAATTTTAAGCTATTAAGAACCTTGAGGAAATTTCTATGGAAAGTCTCGTTTCTTCTTCCTTGGAAATGCTAAAGGAGATGAGAATATATATCTCAAGCAAGCATGATATGCCAAGTGTCCCACTCAACTTTCCATATTTGCACTTTAGTCCCTCAACTTTTCACTATTTGCAAATCAGCCCCCAATAATTACGAAATTGCCATCAAATTTAAATCAAGTATTTTTCCACTTAATTACAAAAATGCCATCAAATTTAAATCAAGTATTTTTCCACTTAATTAAAAAAATGCCATCAAATTTATTTTCTTTTCGAGATCTCATAAAATTGAGAACATATCGGGCATTACAATTCTCCCCCTCTGAGACATGATTTCGTCATCGAAATCTCAGTAAATCAACTCAGATATCCAAACGAAACGTATAATAGAGGTTAATCAGAAACCTCATCTCAATGAAATAATTCTGAAATCTCAGTCTCATATCAGATTCTATGTTTTAGATCGTCTCGTTAATGCCCTGTCAACTTTACTGTACTTCCAATAGCAGAATAGTCTTCACTCTGAATTGTCTTTCTCTCACAGATCTCTGATTCAAGACTGGCATAATCATTCAAGAAATATAATATCATAATACCCCTCAAAATAACTATAATATAAGCAATCTCGCAATATTGGCTATATAACATCCGTATATACCAATCCACAGCTCATAATATCGAATTTGTTTATCCAAATCACGGATATATTCTATATTCGGCTTCAAATACCAATCGTCATCATCCGACGTTGGTGTAATAAGTCAGTCTGGTTTGAACTATCTTTATTCTCTTCTGAATTAGTTACATCTTCTTTGTTATATCTCTGACCGTATCAGATCCTATCTCAGGTATCTTCGAGATATTCTTTCTACATGAAGGAAATCTGCAGTATTAACTGTAAAATGTGTCGTCTGTAACTATCTCATTACTCATCTGATAATCTGATAGTTATACTTATACTATAATTCACACCATGACAATATGTCATATCATCTAGTGGTAACATCCAGCACTACAGTTCTCTGAATATCTTCCAGTATCTGGATAATACACTCTGACTGTCTGTCAATCTGTGAATAATCTGCAAGATAACTTAGGGTATGATCTGCCATAAGTGCAAAATCAATCAAAATCACAATCTGATATAATCTACTTTCACTTTCTGGTCACTCTGACTATGTTCTGACATCAATCTGTGTCATCTAGTACTGTTTGTACGTCATCTTGTACAAACTGATAGATGTAGATTGAACAATCTGTCAATCATAATCATATCATATCACAATCTGGAAAGTATTGGGATAATCTCATTACGAAATTCATCGAAATATATTCCCCATGTCTAATCAGAAATATACAAAATCTGTAATTATCTTCTGATTTCTATCTTTCTGTCTTTTCTGTTGGCGATTCAGACATATCGGTACAATTTCTGCCAACATTTTAGTACAATTCTGTCATAACTTATCTCATCTGTCTATATCACAACTATCTGTTCGAATACAATACATTCTCAATCATCAGACTGAACACTGAATCCATTACTGTAAGCTTCTGACAATATCTGTTCTTTCTGATTCGAACTATTTGATATACACAAATCAGTTAATAATATAAATTAAAGAGGAAATACCTACCTGATATTCGGCTCTGACTACCAATATCAAGCTTTGCTGTACAATTCTGACACATCTGACATCACAGAATAATCAATCTCATACGCAACACAAAATCACATATCTGTTACTCTGTTCTGACTTTTACAATCAAGTTCTGAACATTCTGATCCCATTCTTGAATTACTGTAATTATTTAATTCAATTCTGATTCGGTTAAAACTGTATATACTCCCTCTAGTTCACACTAATCTGTAGCATATACGGATTCAAAACAACAGTAATATCAAATCAGACACGAAATATCAATATCCTATACAGATCTAGTGAGTTCAGTGAACTCATAAAACAAGGATTTCTGGTAAATATCTGCATGTCATTCTGCTCAACTGCTATATCTTATCTGCAAATAAAATATGCTCTCCAAAACAATATAAGATATCTCAAATACTGATTTAGATTAATAACAATACTCAGCAGATATAAAGCAACAGTCGCATAAAATAATCTACCAAATCAGACAAAATATATCTCTGACAATTCTGACATTTCTGAATTTTCTGGTCTTTCTGATATCGGTATCTTATCAGTTACTGATCGAAATCTCAACGGTATCGAAATCAATCTGTATACTAACTTCAGATAATGCATACTCTGAATACCATATGTTTCAAGCAGGATTCTTATCTGAATAATTTCTGTATACAATCATCACAGTTCTCAGAATATTCAATAGAATCTTCAAATATTCTTTCAATTCATTTTGTATCGTTCTGTATAGTCAATACCATTCTGTACTAAATCTACTATACAAACAATACCTGATCTCAATTCAATTCTGAAATTTCTCTTTCTGATATAACACAATTCAGAAATCTTATCTAGGCAAACATCAGCCAACTTGTATAATACTGACCAATCTGTCAATACTAAACTCGATTTCAGTGGATCTACTGAATACATAAGGAGGCAATCTGCTCCTTTCTGTACTAATCGAGTCATGTACAATACAGATATCAAAGGAATTCTAAATCTAGAATCCTTATCGTGGTATTTCCACTGATCAGTCATCTCTGATCTGACTCTTACCATTTCTGGAATAATTCTAAAATATGTCTGTACTTGTTCAGCATATACATATCAATAATGCGTTCATATCAGAAACACAAGTACATCATAATCTATCTCTATCTCCTTCTCATCTTACTGTAGTATACAATATATAAAGAAATCTCTGATATCAATATTTCCTCCACAAGCAAGGACATCAATACTACAGTACATACAAACCCAACAGATACATCATATCTTCGTGAACCTCAGTCAAAGATATTCTTAACAAATGCATTAGTATATATCAATACATATGCAGTAGAATCATAAAGAATAGTACCTGTTGTAAATTCTGGATTTGTGTTTTCAATTGAACTCTGTTCCCTACAATCTTCGGGAATGCTTCTGGGGACAAACTTTAGCAAAGTGTCCCGGCTGTCCACAAATATTACATCTACCAGTCACTCCCTGGCATTGTTCGGTGGAATGTCTCCCTCCGCAACTCCTGCAATACACTCCAGTATAGCTCAGACTAGAACTACTGGAACTCGAGGAACCAATTCCTAACTTCTTGAATGGCTTCTTTCGAGCTTTCAGCAAATCTTGCTTTCCACTCGTACTGCCTCGATCAAATCTGAGAGGGGATTGCTGTGTCTGGGGTTGTTTCACACACAACCTTGTCAATTGTCTAATCAGACTCATCTCCGCTCTCTTTGCTCTACTCAAGATATCAGCAAAATGGTAAGGTCGTTGCAAATTCATAAATGCAACTACCTTCGAATTCAGCCCTCTGATGAACTGATTCACTACAGCTTCATCATTTCCAGCTAAATGAGGAGCAAAATGCAGTAGAGTAGAGAATTTAGCAATATATTGGTCAATATTCAGCTGCCCTTGGCTCAAACTCTCAAACTCTAATTTCTTGTCCTCTCGGTACGAAGCTGAGAAAAATCTTCGATAGAATTCAGTTCTGAATATTTCCCACGACATCACTCTACCTCTCTGTGCCCACATTCTCCTAGTGGTAATCCACCAACTCCTGGCGGCTTCTCGTAGCTGGTAAGGCACCATTTTAACCCTCTGTTCATCTGTACAATCAAGTAAAACAAACAAGATTTCTGTATCATCAAACCAGTTCTGACAATCTTCGGATGTCTCGGAACCACTCAGAGTCGGCGGCTGTAATAACTCAAATTCTTTCATTTTTTCTTCTAACTGAGTTTCTGATACATCTCTCTGTTCAGACGAAGTACTGCCCTTTTCTGAAATTCTTCGAGGCGGTATATCTGATTATCAAACAGATTAGTACACAATCTATACAATCTGTCTCAGCCCTCCTCTGATCATATACCTCTGATCGAGACTCAGTTCTGATTCAGGCTTAACAATTACATGCTGTAATCAACTCATATATAAACAACATGTAATAGGGAAAACAGTAAATCATGCTAGCACCCATAATGTAATTTAACATTGAAATAAATCTCATGCTAGCAATCACATGCAAGGAAAGAAGACTCAATCTACCCCGCTCATTCTCTTCTATCTCTGTCTAAAGGATCTATCAACTCTGACTATCTCAATCTAAAGGATCTATCGCTCTGATACCACCTGTTGTGGGGACCCGGACGCTGATCTTCTTCTTAATCATCTTTGGGATTTAATTATCAATTAAGATAAAACAGGGTATAAAAATTTTTCTTTTTAAAATACAAGTGCGGAAGGTAATGGCATCTAAATAATATACATATCTGTATAAAACTACAATTCAGTATAAAGATACAACAGTCTTTTAACTAATCTAAGGTTCAACTACTAAGTTCTAGTAATAAAACCAAATCTACAGTAAGTCCGAAATCACCACGCTATCTAGTCCAGCCTCTTTCTCATCTTGACCCTGATCCAGCCCCACCTGTTGTCATGCACACATACAAAACAAGACAACAGCCGTATAACTCCGGTGAGAATAAATCCCAGTATAAAACATGGTAAGCATGTATATAAACAATCTAAATCATCAAACATGCTATCATGAATATATTCAAAGCAATAGATTTCATAATCTATGAAATCTACTCAAAATAAGTATGCAACTCAATTCAGATAAACATGCAATCTATATCAAATCATATAAACACAGGCTATCATGTGTGAAAGCACTAAACATGGGTTTCATAATCATCTTAGATTACGTTAATCATCTCAGATTACGGTAACCAAATCCTTGGGCATTACATTTCTCCCCCTCTTAGATCTGAGTTCGTCCTTGAACTCGCAAGTAATCAATTCAGATATATCAGAAGAAATGTATATAGAGTTTAAATTAAAACTTATCTCAGTGAATCTGTTCTGAAATTTCAATCTCATATCAAATGCTATTGTTAAGAATAGCTCTGATAAAATCAATCTCGCAATACTGGTTATACAACATCTGTATAGACCCAACTAACAGTTCGTAACAGCTCAACACCACCTGCTGTTATTAAATCTGTTTATTTCAATCAAAGATATATTCGATCTTTGATCTCAGTTACCAACAGTCATCGTCCGATGTTGGCAGATTCAGTCTATCTATTCTGAGTTGTTTTCATTTTCTTCTGAATTAGCTTCATCTTTTCAATAATATCTCTGATCATGTCCGGTCCAATCTCAGGAATCTCAGAGATATCATCTCAATAAAGAGAGGATTCATATATCTTTCCGTACAACGCTTCAAAGAAGCGATTTCAATACTCGTCTGAGATCTGTTGTTGTACGACAATTCACAAAATGGCAATGAATCATGTCAACTAGTGCTAAAATCTAGCACTACAGTTCCGGGATATTCTCCAGTATCCGGATAATTCGCTCTGATTATCCGTCGATCTATGAAACAATCTAAGAGAGAGCTCATGGTATACTCTATCATAAGTGCACAATCAATCAAAAAATCACAATCTGATACATTCTATTGTGGCATTCTGATCTTTCTGACCACTTTTCTGACATCAATCTGTGTCATTTTGTCATGTTTGTACATTATCTGGTACAAACTGATAGATATAGATTGAACAATCTGTCAATCTTAATCATATCATATTACAATCTGTAAAAATGACGGTAATTTCATTACGAAGGCTATAGAAATGTACTCCCATTTCTATTTAGTACTTCACAATTCTTTAATAAATCTTCTGATTTCTATCTTTCTATCTTTTCTGTTAGCGATTTAGACATATCAGTACAATTTCTGCCAACATTTCAATACATTTCGTTTATAACTGATCTCATATTTCTATATCACAACTATCTGTTCGAATACAATACAGTCTCAATCATCAGACTGAACACTGAATCCATGACTGTAAGCTTCTAACAATATCTGTTCTTTCTGATTCGAACTATTTGATATACACAATCAGTTAATAACATAAAGTAAAGAGGAAATACCTACCTGGTATTCGGCTCAGACTATCAATATCAAGCTTTGCTGTACAATTCTGACACATCTGATATCACAGAATAATCAACCTCATACAACATATAAAATCACATATCTGTTACTCTGATCGACACTCGGTTCTGACTATCGATATTGAGTTATAAACATTCTAATCAGCTTTTCGAACTGCTAACGTTTCAACATCAGCTCTGGTTCGGACGGTACAATGTAATCTCCATTGTCTACAATCTGTCTCAACCACGTACTCAGAATAAGCATCAATATTCAATCAGATTCAAGGCTAAAATCAATTTCTCTGATTGGAATCAGATCTGAAGTCTTACTAGAGAAAACATCAATAATTTTCATATCATTGGTAAATCAGCCAATGATAGACTCAACTTCAGTAAATCAACTGAATACATAAGGAGTCACTCTGCTCCTTTCTGTAATAATCGAGTCATAGCTAGTATGAATACCAAAGAAATTCTCAGTCTAGAATTCTTATCGTACAATATTCATCTCTTGGTCATCTCAGGTCTGATTCTCACCATCTTCTGAAATTAATCTATGGTAGTTCTGTACTGGATCCGCATATCAATGTCAGTAATGCAGTTCCAAAATCAGGGAACACCAGTACAAAACCATCTACCACACAATCTAACTCGATCTCATTCTTACCCTACTGTAGTATACAAGATCTAACAGAAATCACTGATACAAGATCTTTTCTCAAAGGAAAAGAAACAAATACTACAGTAAATAGGGACTCGACAAATAATGCATACATCAATGCAAATCTTTCAGAAATTAAAATGTGTGAAGCACCGGTATCCCTCAATACATATGCAGGATAATCAAACAAATCAGTTACCTGCAACATCATCCTCTGGTGCTTCCTGAGCCTGCTCCTCGGTCAAAGCAAATACTCTGGCCTGCTGTCTAGGAGGCTGGCCTGTTAGAGTAGGTGCCCGTCGAGCCAAGTGTGGCCGAGTGTTCACAATGAAACTCTATGTATAAGCAATCTTTATTTTAATAATATTTGAAATTATTACTTTGGCACATCTTTATCTGTATACCCATGCTAGTTGCATAGATAAAGCCCTTGAATATACAAATAGTAGAAAGAATATGAGATGCTCATATGATGAGTATCATGAAACTCATATTTGTAATACTGTATATTCTAAACGGTTCCTAGTCGATTCAACCGCCACTAAGAAGGATATAGGCCGCTCGAGTTAGAGACTAGTATCTGCGATGTGAGTACCATGTTTCATTGGTAGGGGACATTGTGATGTCCGAGCATGCAGATAGGTGCTCCATGAAGAGTGCACTGAACAACCCTCCATAAAAGGACTTTCCAAGTGGTTCTCACTTATCGAGTGGAAATGTCCTAGTTTATGGTTGTACAGAATTAGTCCTTATGACCCGGGACAACATTGAGACTCTATGTGTTAGAATTACACTTTGACTTGTTTACCGACTCTCATGGGGTCATTAGGTGGCAAGGTTGGGTGTTCTGTCGAAACACATAGGAGTCGATGCATTGTAGTCGGGGATTCACCGCTTACCTTCGGGTATGGATATCCTATGTGTTATCATGTGTATGTAGATCGAAATCTCTGGCCAGAGTATGGTGGTAATTATGAAAGGGTTTCATAGATTACACCATCGATGCAACTACGACATGACACATAGTATCGATTCATTGACAACTCTCGATAAACCAATGGTTGTCGAATCGATCGGGATATATGAGTTGAAGGGACCGTACTGTACGCTAACCATAATTGAATGGTTCTTGCAGGCACTATCATGTGATACCTAGGGAATCACGTAAGCGATGTTGCTAGGCGTTTAACGTGATTGGTTGGGTACTATCAGACTTGAGTTCTGACGTTCTTATTATCAAGGTGTTGATAAATAAGAATGGAGCAATTGGGGTATGCTCATATAAGGACATGTTTAGTCCGAATCACATAGAGATGTGAACCCACGGCTAGTTGTATCAATGAACCATTAAGGGCCACACAAGTACTAGCTTTCTAGATCCCGTTGAGAAGTAAAAATAGTTCAATGTGTTGAACGGCTTATAAAGGAGTTTATAAGCGTGAGGAAAATTAGAAGTATGACTTCTATAAAGGAGAAATTAGTTCAATGTGTTGAACGACTTATAAATGAGTTTATAACTGTAAATGAAATAGAAGTATGACTTCTATGAGAGAAATGTAAATTTTAATTTATGGAAGTGTTCCTAAATTAAAATTTGGCCAAGTAAATAATGTATTTGAAAATTGTGATTTTCATAAACATTATTGTGGACTAAATTAAATTAATTCAAGTGTTGAATTAATTAAACACTAGTGGACCTAGTAGAGTCCAAATAATTAAATTAATTCAAGTATTGGATTAATTAAATTATATTGAGTCTTGTAGAGCTCAATTAAAATAATTATTTAACTAGTGTGACTTGGGTAAATTCAAGTAATGTTTAATTAGTCTCAAATATGTTTGAGATAATTAAATTTAGTCCATGGTTTTTAATTTGTTAAAACCATATATTATATGCATGGGGAGGTGAAAGGTTGGGAGACAACTTTTGCAAGAAACTAGGCATGTCTTGCACATGCTAGAACACACTTTTTCCTCAACCAAGAAAATGCTCTTCCCTCTCTCCTCCCCTCACCATGGCCGAAATTTCTTCCCCCTTTCTCCTCCAATTTTGTTCTTCAATTTGTTGAAGCAACAACTCACTTCTCAAAGAAAAATGCCCTACATTTTCTAGTGCAAGTATAAGGTGGATCTTTTAAGTTGGTGGTGGGCTTGATTGGAAGAAAGGAGTCCAAAAGAAAGGAGGAGCTTGTAAATCCATCAAGAGCTAAAGTGTTTATATTTTAGTTGGAGCCATAAAATCAATCCTTGTGATTGATAGGTAATTTTCTCAACACCCTAGGCTTGAAAGTTGAGTTTTTGTATATGCTACACTAGTACACATGGTGGCCGAAAATTTCCTTGCAAGAAAATGTGATTTTCGAAAATTTTGTAGCTTCCGTTATGTTTTTCGGTCACCTTATTCGATCCCTTTCAAGTGGTATCAGAGCTAAGGTTACTAGTTTTTTGTAGCATATACATAATATTATATTGAGGACGATTTCTAACCGATTGAGGATGAAAATTTGCAACATAAAATCAAGGTCTTGAGGGGAAAATTTGGGCATCTTGTTGCTGCCCATTTCGGGCAGCTCGGGCTGCCCGTGGGCTGCCCATTTCGGGCAGCAAGGGCAGCCCGAGGGGCTGCCCGAACGCCCCTATCTTTTAATTAAAAAAAAAAATTTTGGTTGGCCGGAATCCGGCGACGGAGCTCCGGCGACGGCGATAACGACTAGGGTTTCCAAAAGTGTTTTGGACTATCCAAGTGTCATGGGCCTTGATGTTGTTGGGCCATTTTATGGTCAACATATTTGTGAATTTTAAATGGGCCAAAATGTTTTTAGTAGAAAAAATAAAGTTTTGGGCCCTTAAGTTTAAAATTACAAAAGTTGCAATTATTTTCTCATGAAATAAATAATTGAAGTTGGACTTTAATTATTTATAGTAAATGGTGATTTACAAGAAATTCGGTTATAAATAAATTAATTTGAAAGTAGACAAAGGTGTTCGTATACTTTGTTAATTTAGTTTATAATCGTGGCGGTTAGTGATTGGTTCAAGATATATAATATTGGATCAATTAATTATTGTGATAATTAATTGATGGTGTATGATATGTGATATTATGCATGAAGGATGATCAAAAGCCCAAGCCCAATTTGCTAGGTGTATGCTAGGATATTTGTGTTGTATGATTGTAATAATTATCAATTTAAAGTGGGCTTGGTTTATGGCCCGTTCCCACCCCCCATGAGATGTATCCCTATGTGCCATGGATATTTAATTGTAAATATTAGAATAGTGGAAGATCAAGATTGGAAGATGGTGGCCTTGGTGATTATGAAGATCGAAGACATGTAATATTGGATGCTAATGTAATAATGTAGTTGCATTTGCATCCCGTACATTTACCCTAGGATTGGACCTAGGTCCGTGTTTAGCTCACACGGACCGTTAGTATTGGGGCGATTGATCATCCTTGTTTTTGCTGTTTATAATATATGCATGATATGTTATAAATAATGAGTATGTGCGTTATTATTATGATAATAACAAAGTTGCATGAATCCGGCAAACATACGATCAAACATGGCGAGCTTTTAAAAAAAAAAATTAATGATGAGACCTTTCAAAATTAAAAACCCTCATTTTGAATAAGATTCAAAATTAATATCAAGCCCGAAAAGGGGAATTATAAATTTGTTTATAATTTCCTTGTCTTCCATCGACAATGGGTGCATGATGAACGCTACCCGTACTCGAGGCTCGGCTCATATTATTTGTGGGGCCCTGGGTACCGGAAAGCTGTGACATCCATTGACATAGTGATGTGAACTATGTGGAACTCCCATGATTTCGGCTCATATTATTGGGGGAACTCATGGCCACCGTCCATTAAGGTTCGACATCGATGGGTAAGGCTTGACACGTGAAGATGAACGACGTCATATTATTGGGTCCTAATCAAACGTGAGACAAAAGTTTACGTAGAGGGTTGCATTGTGATGCAATTGGAAACTACCTTTTAGGAATTGTGATTGGCTGATATTATTCGGGATCATAATTCGCTAATTGGACCTTACGTACCTACTGAGGAAAGGATTTTCCCGCTTTCACTAGAGGGTAGTGAAAGATGTCAAAACAGTGGGAGCCAATATCCCTAATACTCGACAATATCCCTAATATCCCTAAAATAGTCATCAACATTTATCTGTTTTTACTTTTCAGTACAAATTTACAATGTCATCGCTTCGCAATCCAATATCCCTAATACTCGACAAAAACATATTAACTGGACCTAATTACCTCACTTGGCTAAGAAACCTAAAAATCATCTTGAATTCGGAAAGGGTAGCATATACACTGACTGAGTCGCCCCCTGTTGAGGCTCCGACTCACTGCAATCCTGATGAATTGCAGGCTTACAGGGAATGGTGTGACCATGACTAGATAGCCAGGTGTTATATGCTGACTTCTATGAATGATGAGCTGCAGAGGCGTTTTGAGGGTGCAAAGAGTGTTGCTGACATTCATTTGCACCTCAAGGAGCTCTTTGGAGAGCAAACACGTCCTCTTAGGCATGCTACCGTCAAGGAGCTGATCACTTTACGCATGCAAGATGGGGCCTCGGTCCATGAGCATGGCCTAAAGGTGATCGGGCTCGTGGACAAGCTCGTTGGCATGGATCTGATCTTGCCTTCGGAGTTGACCACCGACGTGTTGCTCTTATCGTTGCCTAGCTCATTTGATCCTTTTGTGGTGAACTTCAACATGAACAAGATTGAACCGACCCTTGAGGAGTTGGTGAATATGCTTGTTACGTTTGAATCCACCATCAAGAAAGAGAAGTTGGTTCTTTATGTGGGTTCTTCATCTGGTACGAAGATTGATCCACATGGGAATGGAAAGAAGCGTTCTTTCCAACGTCCCAAGAAGAACGTGCCCTTGTTGAGGCAATCTCCGAATCCCGTTGTGGCAGCCACACAAGTTAAGGCTGACAAGACTGCTGATGAATGTCATCACTACAAGAAGCCTGGACATTGGAGGCGAAATTGCAAGGAATATCTGGCCCAGAAATGTTCTGGAAACGGTATATTCTAAATTTAAGTAAACGTTTCAATTAACTCTACTTCTTGGGTATTAGATACCGGTTGTGACTCACATCTCTATAATGAGTTATAGGTGATGGGAAGAAGTAGAATGCTTAAGGAAGGTGTGACCTTCTAGAGGATGAACAATGGAGCAAGAGTTGCTGCCAAGGCTATTGAAGATGTTTACTTATTATTGAACAATAGTTTAAGTTAATTTAATGAGATGTTTTGTTTGTACCTAATTTTGTAAAACATTGTTTCCATTTCTATGCTGATAAAAATGGATATTCTTGTTTATTTTGCAAATGTGTTTGCAACATTTACATGAATGAATGTTTGATTGGTACTAGATATTCCACTAAATGTCCATTCAAAGGCATACTGTTAGAGTAGGTGCACGTCGAGCCAAGTGTTGGCCGACTGTTCACGATGAAACTCTTTGTATTAAACGATCTTTATTTTAATAATATTTGAATTTATTAATTTGGCGCATCTTTATCTTTATACCCATGCGAGTTGCATAGATAAAGTCCTTGAATATACAAATAGTAGAAAGAATATGAGATGCTCATATGATGAGTATCATGAAACTCATATTTGTAATACTGTATATTCTAAACGGTTCCTAGTCGATTCAGCCGCCACTAAGAAGGATATAGGCCGCTCGAGTTAGAGACTAGTATCTGCGATGTGAGTACCATGTTTCATTGGTAGGGGACATTGTGATGTCCGAGCATGCAGATAGGTGCTCCTTGTAGAGTGCACTGAACAACCCTCTATAAAGGACTTTCCAAGTGGTTCTCACTTATCGAGTGGAAAATTCCTAGTTTATGGTTGTACACCATTAGTCCTTATGACCCGGGACAACATTGAGACTCTATGTGCTAGAGTTTCACTTTGACTTGTTTACCGACTCTTATGGGGTCATCAGGTGGCAAGGTTGGGTGTTACGGCGAAACACATAGGAGTCGATGCATTGTAGCCGGGGATTCACCGCTTACCTACGGGTATGGATATCCTATGTGTTTTTCATGTATGTGTGGGTTGAAATCTCTGATCAGAGTATGGTGGTAATTATGAAAGGGGTTTCATAGATTACACCATCGATGCAACCACAACATGACACATAGTATCGATTCATTGACAACTCTCGATAAACCAATAGTTGTCGAATCGGTCGGGATATATGAGTTGAAGGGACCGTACTGTACGCTAACCATAATTGAATGGTTCTTGCAGGCACTATCATGTGATACCTAGGGAATCACGTAAGCGATGCTGCTAGGCATTTAACGTGATTGGTTGGGTACTATCAGACTTGAGTTCTGACGTTCTTACTATCAAGGAATTGACAAGTACGAATGGAGCAATAGGGGTATGCTCGAATAAGGACATGTTTAGTCCGAATCACATGGAGATGTGAACCCACGGCTAGTCGTATCAATGAACCATTGAGGGCCACACAAGTACTGGCTTTGTAAATCCCGATGAGAAGTAAAATAGTTCAATGTGTTGAACGGCTTATAAATGTGTTTATAAGCGTTAAGAAAAATAGAAGTATGACTTCTAAGAGAGAAATATAAATTTTAATTTATGGAAGTGTTCCTAAGATTAAAATTTGGCCAAGTAAATAATGTAGTTGAAAATTGTGATTTTCATAAACATTATTGGAGACTAAATTAAATTAATTCAAGTGTTGAATTAATTAAACACTAGTGGACCTAGTAGAGTCCAAATAATTAAAAATAATTCAAGTGTTGAATTAATAATATTGAGTCTTGTAGAGCTCAATTAAAATAATTATTTAACTAGTGGGACTTGAATAAATTCAAGTAGTATTTAATTAATCTCAAAAATATTTGAGATAATTAAAATTTAGTCTATGGTTTTTAATGTGTTAAAAACCATATTATATACATGACATGCTAGGGTTTGCATGCTTGGGAGGTGAAGAGACTTTGAATAATTTTTAATAAAATAATGCATGGCATGGGGATCAACTTTTTCACTTTTCCCACACCCAAGTCTAGACTTCACTCCCTCATTCACTCACTTGTCTTGGCCGAAATTTGCTCTCAAAATTCTCTCCATTTTTCTTCTTGTTTTGTTCTTCATTCTTGGAGAATAAAATCTTCTCTTTGAAAAATCCTTAAGTTTTTCTAGTGCAAAACTTGAGGGGTTTTACATAGCTTGTGGTGGGCTTGATTTAGAAGCAAGGAGGAGGAGCTTGTAGACTTGTCTTCCATTTGAAGAGCTTTGTTGTTCACAACAAAGTTGGTGCCATTCATCAATCCTTGTGATTGATAGGTAAATTCTAAAACACCCTATGTATGTTTTATGGTGTTTTGAAATGTAAATATTGCACAAACCAAGGGTGGCCGAAATTTAAGCATGAAAATTTAAATATTTTGACTTCCGTTGCGCTTCCGGCCACCGTAACCGGTCCTCTTTCAAGTGGTATCCGAGCTAAGGTTACGGTTTTTGTGTAATATTTGCATAATATTATGTTGAGATCGATTTCTAACCGTTTGAGATTTTTTGTGCAATAAAATCAAAGGGCCGAAAATTTTGAAGCAAAAACAAAAAAAAAACATTTTTTCGGGCAGCATGTTGCTGCCCGAGGGCTGCCCGAGCTGCCCTTGTTTTTCGGGAGGCAAAGGGCAGCCCCGAAAATTGCAGTTTTTAAATAAAAAAAAAATTTTTTTTTTGTGGCCGGAATCCGGCGACGGAGCTCCGGCGACGGCGATTACGGCTAGGGTTTCCAAAAGAGTTTTGGAGAATCTTAGTGTCATGGGCCTTGAGATGTTGGGCCATTGGATGGACAACATAATTTGTGAAATTTAAATGGGTCAAAATATTTTTGGTGAAAAATGGTTTTTGGGCCCTTAAGTTTAAATTTACAATTGTTGCACATATTTTCTCATAAAATAAATAATTGAAGTTGGACTTTAATTATTTATAGTAATTTATGATTTACAAGAAATTCGATTATAAATAAATTAATTTGAAAGTAGACAAAGGTGTTTGTATACTTTGTTAATTTAATTTATAATTGTGGCGGTTAGTGATTGGATCAAGATATATAATATTGGATCAATTAATTATAGTGATAATTAATTGATGGTGTATGATATGTGATATTATGCATGAAGGATGATCAAAAGCCCAAGCCCAATTTGCTAGGTGTATGCTAGGATATTTGTGTTGAATGATTGTAATAATTATCAATTTAAAGTGGGCTTGGTTTATGGCCCGTACCCACCCCATGAGATGTATCCCTATGTGCCATGGATATTTAATTGTAAAAGATCAAGATTGGAAGATGGTGGCCTTGGTGATTATGAAGATCGAAGACATGTAATATTGGATGCTAATTTAATAATGTAGTTCCATTGCATCTCTTGCATTTACCCTAGGATTGGACCTTGGCCCGTGTTTAGCTCACACGGGCCATTAGTTTTGGGGCAATTGATCATCCTTGTACTGTTTTCTATTTATAATATATGCATGATATGTTATAAATAATGAGTATGTGCGTTATTATTATGATAATAACAAAGTTGTATGAATCCGGCAAACATACGATCAAACATGGCGAGCTTTTAAAATAAAATTAATGATGAGACCTTTCAAAATTAAAAACCCTCATTTTGAATAAGATTCAAAATTAATATCAAGTCCGAAAAGGGGTATTATAAATTTGTTTATAATTTCCTTGTCTTCTATCGACAATGGATGCATGATGAACGCTACCCGTACTCGGGGCTCGGCTCATATTATTGAAGGGGCCCTGGGTGCCGGAAAGCTGTGACATCCATTGACATAGTGATGTGAACTACGTGGAACTCCCATGATTTCGGCTCATATTATTGAGGGAACTCATGGCGACCGTCCATTAAGGTTCAATATCGATGGGTTAGGCTTGACACGTGAAGATGAACGACGTCATATTATTGGATCCTAATCAAACGTGAGACAAAAGTTTACGTAGAGGGTTGCATGGCGATGCAATTGGAAACTACCTTTTAGGAATTGTGATGGCCGATATTATTCGGGATCACAATTCGCTGATTGGACCTTACGTACCTACTGAGGAAAGTGATTCCCGTTTTCACTAGAGGGTAGTGAAAATGTCAAAACAGTGGGAGCGATAATTTATAAAGTAAAAGTCCAAACTTTATATCTTATTAAATATTTTAAAATAGTCATTAACATTTATCTGTTTTACTTTTCAGTACAAATCTGTGACAATGTCATCAATTCGCAACCCCTTTTCCGTAATTCTCGAAAAACACGTTCTAACCGGACCAAACTATATCACTTGGCTAAGAAATTTAAAGATTGTCTTAAACTCGGAGAAAATCGCATACACACTGACTGAGTCGCCCCCTGCTGAGGCTCCGATCAGCTGCACTCCTGAGGAATTGCAGACCTACAAGGATTGGTGCGACCATGACTTGAAGGCAAGGTGTTATATGCAGGCTTCGATGAACGATGAGCTGCAAAGGCGATTCGAGGATGCTAAGAATGCTGCTGACATTCATATGCACCTCAAGGAGCTCTTTGGTGAGCAAACTCGGCCTTTGAGGCATGCCACAGTAAAGGAACTCATCACTTTACGCATGCGAGATGGGACTTCGGTCCATGAGCATGGCCTAAATTTGATTGGGCTCGTGGACAAGCTTTTTGGCATGGATTTGATCTTGCCATCGGAGTTGACCACGGATGTGCTGTTGCTGTCGCTGCCTAGCTCTTTCGATCCTTTTGTCGTGAACTTCAATATGAACAAGCTCGAGCCCAGCCTTGAAGAGTTGGTGAACATGCTTGTGACCTTTGAGTCCACCATCAAAAAAGAGAAGTCGGTTCTTTATGTGGGCTCTTCATCTGGCACGAAGACCGGTCCACCTGGGAAGGAAAAGAAGCGTTCTTTCAAGCGCCCCAAGAAGAGCGAGCCCTTGAAGAGGCAGACTCCGAGTCCCGTAGTGGCAGCCGCGCCAGCCAAGGCTGAGAAGAAAGTTGACATCTGTCATCACTGCAAGAAGCCTGGACATTGGAGGCGTAACTGCAGGGAATATCTTGCGCAGAAGGGTTCTGGCAAGGATATGTTCTATATTGAAGTAAATATCTCGATTAATTCTACTTCTTGGGTATTAGATACCGGCTGTGGCTCACATCTCTGTAATGATTTGCAGGTGATGGGAAGAAGTAGGAGGCTCCGAGAGGGTGAGACCTTCCTGAGGATGGGCAATGGAGCAAGGGTTGCTGCCAAAGCCGTAGGAGATGTTTATTTAATATTGAACAATGATTTTAAGCTTGTTTTAAGAGATGTTTTGTACGTACCAGACTTGGTTAAAAACATTATTTCCATTTCTATGCTTGATATTGATGGATTTTCTTGTTTATTTGGCAAAGGTGTTTGCAATATTTACAAGAATGAATGTTTAGTTGGTACGGGTGAACTTGAAAACAATCTCTACACCTTAAAATTAAAAGATATTCCACTTAACAATGTCCAAACGATAACAACAACAAATAAGCGCAAACAAGATACTCTTAATTCGGCACAATTATGGCATGCTCGATTAGGTCATATTTCCCTAAGAAGGATGAACAAGCTAGTGGGAGTTGGCATGTTTGATATGTCCGATATTAATGCTCTCACGACTTGTGAATCCTGTCTAAAAGGAAAGACGACCAAAATTCCCTTTAAGGGCCATGCGGAGCGAGCCAAAGGGTTATTGGATTTGATCCATACCGACGTGTGCGGTCCACTTAGCATCACCACTAAGCATGGACATTCCTACTTCATCACCTTTACCGATGACTTTTCGAGGTATGGGTATGTGTATTTGATGAAATACAAGTCTGAAGCCTTTGAAAGGTTCAAAGAATTCAGAAGTGAAGTAGAGAAGCAATTGGGACGAAGCATCAAGACACTTCGATCGGATCGAGGTGGTGAGTACTTGAGTGCCGAGTTCCAAGAGTATCTTAGAGAGAATGGGATTCTCTCGCAGTGGACTCCGCCCGCTACACCGCAGTTGAATGGTGTTTCGGAGCGTCGTAACCGGACTTTGATGGACATGGTTCGGTCTATGATGGGGTTCACGGAGTTGCCGCCATCCTTTTGGGGATATGCGCTTGAAACAGCGGCACTGTTGTTGAACAATGTCCATACAAAGGCAGTTGACAAGACTCCATATGAGATATGGATGGGTAAGCCTCCCAAGTATTCTTATCTTAGAATATGGGGGTGCCCTGCTTATGTGAAGTAGACAGTGGGAGATAAATTGGATAGTCGATCCATTTTATGCTACTTTGTGGGATATCCAAGGAATTCCGTTGGATATTGTTTCTATCATCCCCAAGAAACAAAGATGTTTGTTTCTAGGAACGCAACCATTTTGGAAAAGGAATTTCTATTGGATAGAAAAGGCGAGATGATAGAACTCGAAGAGGTTCGAGAGGCACCCACAGTTGTAGAACCCACACCCAATGAGCTAAGTGAGGAGATACAAGCTCCTAGGAGATCCGAGAGGATCTCGAGACCACCTATGAGGTATGGTCTGCTTCTTGAAGAGGGCCATGATGAGCCTAATCTTGGATGTGATCCAAGGACCTTCAAGGAAGCGTTATCGGATGCTGATTCATCCAAGTGGCTTGAAGCAATGGAATCTGAGATGAATTCCATGCATTCGAACCAAGTGTGGAATCTTGTGGATCCACCATGAGGGAACTGTTCCCATAGGATGTAAATGGATTTACAAGAGGAAACTTGGGGCGGATGGGAAGGTATTGACCTTCAAAGCGCGATTGGTAGCAAAAGGGTATACTCAAAGGCAAGGTGTTGACTATGAGGAAACCTTTTCTCCAGTTGCGATGTTCAAGTCCATTAGGATATTGCTAGCCATAGCTGCATGGTATGACTATGAGATATGGCAGATGGATGTGAAGACAGCCTTCCTTAATGGGGATATTAAGGAAGAAATTTACATGTCTCAACCTGAAGGGTTTACATCTATCGGAAGTGAGCATATGGTATGCAAACTTCAAAGATCTATTTATGGTCTTAAGCAGGCATCGAGGAGCTGGAACCTCAGACTCGATAGTACAATCAAAGAGTTTGGTTTTACTAAGAATCCTGAGGAACCCTGTGTGTATAAGAAGGTCAGTGGGAGTGCTGTGACATTCCTTGTTCTTTATGTTGATGACATTCTACTCATTGGGAATGATGTAGGAATATTGCAATCAACAAAGATATGGTTAGCAAGTAAGTTCTCAATGCAGGACTTGGGTGAGGCATCTTTTGTATTGGGAATACAAATCTATAGAGATAGATCAAGAAGATTGCTTGGTCTCACCCAGTCCACATACATTGATACCATCGTGAAGCGGTTCTCGATGGATGAGTCCAAGAGAGGACATCTACCAATGTGTCATGGCGTGTCCCTATCCAAGTCTATGTCTCCCAAGACTGATGCAGAGATAGCTGCGATGACACGAATTCCGTATGCTTCGGCTATTGGTAGTATCATGTATGGGATGATATCTACACGTCCTGACGTGGCATTTGCACTAAGTGTAGTGAGTAGATATCAATCCAACCCTGGTCTTCCACACTGGAAAGCTGTGAAAGACATCCTCAAGTATTTGAGAAGGACCAATAAGTTGTTTTTGGTCTATGGGGGTGGAGAACTGAAATTGGAAGGCTATACCGACTCTAGCTTCCAAAGAGATGTTGATGACTCGAAGTCAACCTCCGGATTCATATTCATGCTCAATGGTGGTGTTGTCTCTTGGAAGAGTTCCAAGCAAGACAGTACTGCGGATTCCACCACTGAAGCAGAATATATTGCTGCATCAGCTGCAGCAAAGGAGGCTGTTTGGATTAGGAATTTCGTCCAAGAGTTGGGCGTCATTCCAAATGGAGTTGCTCCTATCCCGGTGATGTGCGACAACACGGGAGCCATAGCTCAGGCGAAGGAGCCAAGGTCTCATCAGAAGTCCAAACACGTATTGAGAAAGTACCACATCCTCAGAGAGATCGTGGAACGAGGAGAAGTGCCGATCGACAAAGTCGGCTCCGCAGGTAATGTTGCTGATCCACTAACTAAGCCTTTACCAGGACCATCATTCGAGAAGCATCGCGAATCAATGGGTCTTAAGTATATGGGTAGTTGGCTCTAGTGCAAGTGGGAGATTGTTAGAGTAGGTGCACGTCGAGCCAATTGTTGGCCGACTGTTCACGATGAAACTCTTTGTATTAAATGATTTTTATTTTAGTAATATTTGAATTTATTAATTTGGCGCATCTTTATCTTTATACCCATGCGAGTTGCATAGATAAAGTCCTTGAATATACAAATAGTAGAAAGAATATGAGATGCTCATATGATGAGTATCATGAAACTCATATTTGTAATACTGTATATTCTAAACGGTACCTAGTCGATTCAGCCGCCACTAAGAAGGATATAGGCCGCTCGAGTTAGAGACTAGTATCTGCGATGTGAGTACCATGTTTCATTGGTAGGGGACATTGTGATGTCCGAGCATGCAGATAGGTGCTCCTTGTAGAGTGCACTGAACAACCCTCTATAAAGGACTTTCCAAGTGGTTCTCACTTATCGAGTGGAAAAGTCCTAGTTTATGGTTGTACACCATTAGTCCTTATGACCCGGGACAACATTGAGACTCTATGTGCTAGCGTTTCACTTTGACTTGTTTACCGACTCTTATGGGGTCATCAGGTGGCAAGGTTGGGTGTTACGGCGAAACACATAGGAGTCGATGCATTGTAGCCGGGGATTCACCGCTTACCTACGGGTATGGATATCCTATGTGTTTTTCATGTATGTGTGGGTTGAAATCTCTGATCAGAGTATGGTGGTAATTATGAAAGGGGTTTCATAGATTACACCATCGATGCAACCACATCATGACACATAGTATCGATTCATTGACAACTCTCGATAAACCAATAGTTGTCGAATCGGTCGGGATATATGAGTTGAAGGGACCGTACTGTACGCTAACCATAATTGAATGGTTCTTGCAGGCACTATCATGTGATACCTAGGGAATCACGTAAGCGATGCTGCTAGGCGTTTAACATGATTGGTTGGGTACTATCATACTTGAGTTCTGACGTTCTTACAATCAAGGAGTTGACAAGTAAGAATGGAGCAATAGGGGTATGCTCGAATAAGGACATGTTTAGTCCGAATCACATGGAGATGTGAACCCACGGCTAGTCGTATCAATGAACCATTGAGGGCCACACAAGTACTGGCTTTGTAAATCCCGATGAGAAGTAAAATAGTTCAATGTGTTGAACGGCTTATAAATGTGTTTATAAGCGTTAAGAAAAATAGAAGTATGACTTCTAAGAGAGAAATATAAATTTTAATTTATGGAAGTGTTCCAATTTGGCCAAGTAAATAATGTAGTTGAAAATTGTGATTTTCATAAACATTATTGGAGACTAAATTAAATTAATTCAAGTGTTGAATTAATTAAACACTAGTGGACCTAGTAGAGTCCAAATAATTAAAAATAATTCAAGTGTTGAATTAATAATATTGAGTCTTGTAGAGCTCAATTAAAATAATTATTTAACTAGTGGGACTTGAATAAATTCAAGTAGTATTTAATTGATCTCAAAAATGTTTGAGATAATTAAAATTTAGTCTATGGTTTTTAATGTGTTAAAAACCATATTATATACATGACATGCTAGGGTTTGCATGCTTGGGAGGTGAAGAGACTTTGAATACTTTTTAATAAAATAATGCATGGCATGGGGATCAACTTTTTCACTTTTCCCACACCCAAGTCTAGACTACACTCCCTCATTCACTCACTTGTCTTGGCCGAAATTTGCTCTCAAAATTCTCTCCATTTTTCTTCTTGTTTTATTCTTCATTCTTGGAGAATAAAATCTTCTCTTTGAAAAATCCTTAAGTTTTTCTAGTGCAAAACTTGAGGGGTTTTACATAGCTTGTGGTGGGCTTGATTTAGAAGCAAGGAGGAGGAGCTTGTAGACTTGTCTTCCATTTGAAGAGCTTTGTTGTTCACAACAAATTTGGTGCCATTCATCAATCCTTGTGATTGATAGGTAAATTCTAAAACACCCTATGTATGTTTTATGGTGTTTTGAAATGTAAATATTGCACAAACCAAGGGTGGCCGAAATTTAACCATGAAAATTTAAATATTTTGACTTCCGTTGCGCTTCCGGCCACCGTAACCGGTCCGCTTTCAATCACGGTCAAGTCCCGAGCATTTCTAGAAGGTCATAAGTTAGTAATTCAATTGGGTGATGCATTTGATAGGCATGTTTAAATTTGGGGAATTTAAAGTTCATGGTAGCATGTTAGCATATGCAGCTAGGTCCCGAACGAGATCCAACGAATCCCTCGATGTCTAGTAAGTATGTATGACGTGCAAAGAAAATATTTAAAGTTTTTGAGGTATGCTAAATGTCTTGTGACCAAAGAAAGTTAAGGATTGGAAAGCGTTAAATTATGAACGGGGACCAATCCGCCCGTTAAATTATGAACGGGTTAGATCGTGGTTGTGAAGCGTTAAATTATGAACGTGGATCAACTGGCCTGTTAAATTATGAACAGGGATCTCATGTATGTGGCAGTGGATACGTCCCTGTCAGCCCAGTACTGTGGTTTGTCTGATCAGATATTTATTATGTTAGGGATCACTTGCTTTGAAACATCCTCTACGCAAAATGATGAAGTTAAGTATGTTGAAGTATGAAAGTATGTTTAAAGAAAAGTTTATGTGATGGCACCTCATATTATGTATGCATGTATGTTCAAAGTTTATGCAAAGCTCAAGTTTATGAAAGTTCAAGTTATTATGCAAGTTCAAGTTTCAAAGTATGTATGTTCAAGTTCAAAGAAGTTTATGAGAGTTCAAAGTTATTATGAAAGTTTAAGTTTATTAAGAGTTCAAGTTTATTACGCAAAGTTTAAGTTTCAAGTATATATGTTATATTTTGAAGTTGTATGTGGTTTTATTATGTAATACTCGTTATTCCCAGTTTATACGTGTTGAGTCTTTAGACTCACTAGACTTGATCGATGCAGGTGAGTATGTTGATGAGGAGACAGGAGGTGGCGACCAAGGGGCAGGCTTGGACTGAGCGGAAGGCTAAACCCGAGGACCACTATGTTTATGTTTTATGAAAACTTTAAAATATTATGTTTTTATGTTGGTTGTGAGATAATTTGGAATAAGTACTTTGTTGGAAAATTTTAGTATGGGATGTTGATTTTAAATATTATTATGTTGAATGATAAGTAACGACTGTATGAATTTTATGTTTAAGAAAATTTTTAATTTTTCCGCAAATTTTGAATGGTAAAAATTACGGTATGTTACAGCTCGGGCGCCACTAGTTCTGCCCGAAACTTATGAAATTTATATTCTTTGTCCAATTTGGTCTCGTAGTGGCCCGTTTACAATTATATCTATTTAATTCACTAATCTCATAGCAAATTACGATAATCAAATTCTCGGGCATTACACTTTTAATTTAGGAACACTTCCATAAACTAAAATTTACATTTCTCTCATAGAAGTCATACTTCTATTTTTCTTTACACTTATAAACTCATTTATAAGTCGTTCAACACATTGAACTATTTTCTCCTTTATAGAAGTCATACTTCTAATTTTCCTTACGCTTATAAACTCCTTTATAAGCCGTTCAACACATTGAACTATTTTTACTTCTCAACGGGATCTAGAAAACTAGTACTTGTGTGGCCCTCAATGGTTCATTGATACAACTAGCCGTGGGTTCACATCTCCATGTGATTCGGACTAAACATGTCCTTATATGAGCATACCCCAATTGCTCCATTCTTACTTATCAACTCCTTGATAACAAGAACGTCAGAACTCAAGTCTGATAGTACCCAACCAATCATGTTACACGCCTAGCAGCATCGCTTACATGATTCCCTAGGTATCAAATGATAGTGCCTGCAAGAACCATTCAATTATGCTTAGCGTACAGTACGGTCCCTTCAACTCATATATCCCGATCGATTCGACAACCATTGGTTTATCGAGAGTTGTCAATGAATCGATACTATGTGTCATGTCGTAGTTGCATCAATGGTGTAATCTATGAAACCCCTTTCATAATTACAACCATACTCTGACCAGAGATTTCAACCTACATACACATGATAACACATAGGATATCCATACCCGAAGGTAAGCGGTGAATCCCCGACTACAATGCATCGACTCCTATATGTTTCGACATGACACCCAACCTTGCCACCTGATGACCCCATAAGAGTCGGTAAACAAGTCAAAGTGAAATGCTAGCACATAGAGTCTCAATGTTGTCCCGGGTCATAAGGACAAATGGTGTACAACCATAAACTAGGACATTTCCACTCGATAAGTGAGAACCACTTGGAAAGTCCTTTTATGGAGGGTTGTTCAGTGCACTCTACAAGGAGCACCTATCTGCATGTTCGGACATCACAATGTCCCCTACCAATGAAACATGGTACTGACATCGCAGATACTAGTCTCGAACTCTAGCGGCCTATATCCTTCTTAGTGGCGGCTGAATCGACTAGGAACCGTTTAGAATATACAGTATTACAAATACGAGTTTCATGATACTCATCATATGAGCATCTCATATTCTTTCTACCATTTGTATATTCAAGGGCTTTATCTATGCAACTAGCATGGGTATACAGATAAAGATGTGCCAAAATAATAATATCAAATATTATTAAAATAAAGATTGCTTATACATAGAGTTTCATTTTGAACACTCGGCCAACACTTGGCTCGACGGGCACCTACTCTAACAGCCCGAGCGGTAAAGATCGACCGCCCGAGCGCCAGTGTCCCTGAAAAGTACGTCGCGGGCAGAAGATGTGGCGCCCGGGCGGTAGATTGTTACCACCCGAGCGCCAAAGGTGCAATCTGAAGGGCTTGAGCCGAGAGGGCCGCACTCGAGCGGTGCATTATTACCGCTCGAGCGCCGACCGAGATTTGAGAAAAGGTGCCACGTTTCAATTGCATGCAAACTTGATATATATATAAGTTAATTGCTTCAGAAGTTAACGGAGGAAAATAAGAAAAGGGTCGAGGAAGTTCTGTGAAAATCCTTACGCCTTTATATTTCAATCCGTCCGTTAGATTTTAAATCCGACTTCGGTACCGAGTTCCTAGAAACGCAGACTACAACTGGACGTAAGTTTATTACGTTTTGACATGTTTTGGAATTATTATGGTGTTAGAATTGAATACACGTCATATATGTTATTCTTGACATGTTAGATAGCGTAGAATCGAAGTCAGATTAAAGAACAGACTGTTGCTGTATTTGTTATGATTTTTGAAAGATATTGACTGAGATTCTATATCAGAATTGTGTTAATATTCAAAGTATGAATTATGTTGACACAGATTATGAGTTCCAGTATTATATTTGTGATGTTCAGAGTGACGGGGTTATTCAGATTGTATTATTATGCCGTCGAAACATCAGTTGAATTAGATTGATCAGATTCAGTATTGATTTAAATTAATTAGATTCAGAAATGAATTCGATTGTATTGTAATATCGTTGATATGGATTAGATTGTATCTATTTCGATATTGATCAGATTATATACAGAGTGGAGTATTGATCAGAACAGACTGTGTATTGAGTGATTCATTGATACAACGTATTCGATATTGTCATTTCAGATTGGATATGGACAGAGTTGAATACAGGTCATCGTCTTCGTTAGACAGGGACGACAAAGGTATAATTCACGTGATATTCGGGAAGCCACAACTCAAAGGAGATCTCATTTTGAGTTTCCCAACAAAATCACATACTAGACTGTTAATTATACTTTAATATGTTTATGCTTTGATTATAGAATTGTATTCAAGCGTATAAGACTATTGTCATACTCAGATATGAATATGATTATGCTTTGTTTACAGATTGATATTCATTGCATCTAAGATAGGAGAGTCTTTGACAGCCATTGTCAAATTTTTAGATGTTCGGTGTATCTCAGCTTAGGAGCAGCTCTGACTCCTATTGCAGCCGTTGATACAGCTCAGACCGAAGTCTAGGAATAAGACGTACAGTCACCCCGATTGGGAGGGTAGGTGACAGCCATTGACGTCTTATTAACACCGGGATCCCTAGAGTTATAGTTGAGTCGAGTCTAGACATGATTTGACTAGAACTGCATGTATTTAGAGATGTGGTTTCATAGACTATGAAACCCATGTTTGTTGCTTTCAGTATGATAGCATGTTTATATGATTTGATTTGAATTGCATGTTTATTTGATTAGAGTTGCATGCTTATTTTGACTTGATTTCATAGATTATGAATTCTATTGCATGCTTATCTGATTTGAGTGGCATGTTCGGTTAGATTAGATTTCATAAATGATGAACTCTATTACTATTGTTATTGCTTTTATTCATGACAGCATGTTTCATGAATTATTATATGTATATACATGTTTACCATGTTTTATACTGGGATTTATTCTCACCGGAGTTATCCGGCTGTTGTCTTGTTTTGTATGTGTGCATGACAACAGGTGGGGCACGATCGGGGTCGAAAAGACGACGAGAGAAGACGAGTTTAGCATGGTGATTCCGGACTTGGATAGATTTGATTTTAATACTTGAAATTAGTATTTGAACCTTAGATTTAGGTTGTACAGTGTTGTACCTTTATACTGAAATGTAGTTTTATACAGATATGTATATTATTAGATGCCATTACCTTCCGCATTTATATTTTAAAAAGAAAAATTTTGAGACCCTGTTTTATCAGAACTGATAATTAAATCCCAACGATGATTAAGAAGATGATTAGCGTCCGGGTCCCCACAAAAAACACTTTGAAACTCTATCTTTACTCTTGTATTCTCTTTGAACAATAATTGAGACATCAATTGTCTCCAATAAACATGGCAATGGAATCTATACATAACAATGAATCAATTGAAGGGAATATCTTATAAAAACCTCTGAAACACAATACATATAACATCATGTGAGCAAAAGGGATGAACTTCCACTTACAAACCAATAGAACACCTCAATCAAAGCTCTTGAACACCACCTACAACCATAATCCATAAATAACACCAACATCAACTCTATATCCAAGAATCCAAGCTAAATAATCCATAAATCCACAAGAACAACAAACCCAAGTCAACTCTTAACTCAAAACCTTAAAAGAATCGCACCAAAAGCTTACCTTAGCTTCCTAGCACCAAGGAGAACCACGATCTCAAGTCGAAAATCGAACTAGACGCTTGAATCGAAGATAGGAAGCAAAAGAAATGGAAGAAAACCCTTGCTAGAAGAGAGAAAATCGGAAATGAGAAGAAAGGAAAAGGGAAAGTATGGCCAACCACTCCCAAAAAGTAACTTAAAATCTCGCCCATACCTAGACCGCGGGTGCGCTGCCACAAGCACCGCGGGTGCGCCTAGCTCACGGCACAACACAAAATTCTGGAACACTGGGACCGCGGGTGCGGCGCTGCAAACACCGCGGGTGCGGTGCTCACCGCGGGTGCGGTGCTAACTCTACCGCGGGTGCGGTCCTGCTACGGCTTACCAACAAAAAATCATGAACAGTCGACCGCGGGTGCACTCCTTGCACTACCGCGGGTGCACTATGGTCACGGCAATGATCAAAACTCAACCAACCAAAATCGATCCGAAACTCTGAAACGAACAACCAACAACAACTAACACCTCAAGAACATAATAACCAATAATACTATGGCCCAAAACACAACTCTAAACATCCAATCACATAACCCAAATAACATGAAAAGCTTAAACCGTACCGTACACCGGGCTCGGCTATTACAATCTCCCCTCCTAAGAGGAATTTCGTCCGCGAAATTGACGTCACTGCACGAACAACTCAGGTTACTTCTCTCTCATATCATCCTCTGGTTCCCACGTAGCCTCTTCGATCAAATGGTTCCTCCAAAGGACTTTAACAATGCCGATCTCTTTGTTTCTCAAAACTCTAACTCTACGATCCAGAATCTGAATCGGAATCTCTTGATAAGTCAAATTTGGCGTCAAGTCCAATGGCTCATGGTGAAGAACATGGGAAGGATTCGCAATATACTTCCTGAGCATCGATACGTGAAACACATTGTGAACTCTGTCAAGATCTGGTGGTAGGGCTAATCTGTAGGCTCGATTGAAAGGGGATCGGTTACGGTGACCGGAAGGGCAACGGAAGTTTAAAATTTTAATTTTTCATGATAAATTTCGGCCACCTCTACTATATTGTGTAGCAAATACAACAAACACCAAATAATGTCGTACATAGGGTGTTTAGAAGTTTTACCTATCAATCACAAGGATTGATGTATGGATTGTTGTTAAACAACAAAGCTCTTGAATTGCATGAAGAAATCTACAATCTTCCTCCTACCTTGAATCTTTCCTTCAAATTAAGCCCACCACCAACTAGGTAGATCCCCTCATATTTTGCACTAGAAAAATATGAGGATTTTTCATTTGAGAAGAGAGTGTTTCTTCAACCATTGAAGAAAGAAAAATTGGAGAGAAAAATGAATAGTATTTTCGGCACTATTCATCCCTTGGAGAGAATGAGAGACATTTTTGAAAATGTTGAGTCTAAAATGAGGGAGGATGACTAGTCTTGGTAGTGGGAAAAGCCAAAACACTTTATAGCATCCCAAGCCTAGAACCTTGAAAAAGTTGTCTCCCAACCTTTCATCTCCCCATGCACAATCTATATGGGCTTGTAACAATTACAAGGCCCATGGACTTTTATTTAAATGTCTCTAACACATTTAAGACCATTTAACCATTACTTGATTTTATCAAGCCCACTAGTTTAATAATTATTTCTAATTGGGCTCTACTAGACCCAATGTTATTTAATTAATCCAACACTTGAATTAATTTAATTACTTGGACTCTACTAGGCCCACTAGTGTTTAATTAATTCAACACTTGAATTAATTTAATTTAGTCCAAAATAATGTTTATGAAAATCACAATTTTCAAATACATTATTTATTTGGCCAACTTTTAATTTAGGAACACTTTCATAAATTAAAATTTACATTTCTCTCATAAAAGTCATACTTCTATTTTTCTTTACACTTATAAACTCATTTATAAGTCGTTCAACACATTGAACTAGTTTCTCCTTTATAGAAGTCATACTTCTAATTTTCCTTACGCTTATAAACTCCTTTATAAGCCGTTCAACACATTGAACTATTTTTACTTCTCAACGGGTTCTAGAAAGCCAGAACTTGTGTGGCCCTCAATGGTTCATTGATACAACTAGCCGTGGGTTCACATCTCCATGTGATTCGGACTAAACATGTCCTTATATGAGCATACCCCAATTGCTCCATTCTTACTTATCAACTCTTTGATAACAAGAACGTCAGAACTCAAGTCTGATAGTACCCAACCAACCATGTTAAACGCCTAGCAACATCGCTTACATGATTCCCTAGGTATCAAATGATAGTGCCTGCAAGAACCATTCAATTATGGTTAGCGTACAGTACGGTCCCTTCAACTCATATATCCCTATCGATTCGACAACCATTGGTTTATCGAGAGTTGTCAATGAATCGATACTATGTGTCATGTCGTAGTTGCATCTATGGTGTAATCTATGAAACCCCTTTCATAATTACCACCATACTCTGGCCAGAGATTTCAACCTACATACACATGATAACACATAGGATATCCATACCCGAAGGTAAGCGGTGAATCCCCGACTACAATGCATCGACTCCTATGTGTTTCGACAGAACACCCAACCTTGCCACCTGATGACCCCATGAGAGTCGGTAAACAAGTCAAAGTGTAATTCTAGCACATAGAGTCTCAATGTTGTCCCGGGTCATAAGGACTAATTCTGTACAACCATAAACTAGGACATTTCCACTCGATAAGTGAGAACCACTTGGAAAGTCCTTTAAGGGAGGGTTGTTCAGTGTGTTAGAGTAGGTGCCCGTCGAGCCAAGTGTTGGCCGAGTGTTCACAATGAAACTCTATGTATAAGCAATCTTTATTTTAGTAATATTTGATATTATTATTTTGGCACATCTTTATCTGTATACCCATGCTTGTTGCATAGATAAAGCCCTTGAATATACAAATAGTAGAAAGAATATGAGATGCTCATATGATGAGTATCATGAAACTCATATTTGTAATACTGTATATTCTAAACGGTTCCTAGTCGATTCAGCCGCCACTAAGAAGGATATAGGCCGCTAGAGTTCGAGACTAGTATATGCGATGTGAGTACCATGTTTCATTGGTAGGGGACATTGTGATGTCCGAACATGCAGATAGGTGCTCCTTGTAGAGTGCACTGAACAACCCTCCATAAAAGGACTTTCCAAGTGGTTCTCACTTATCGAGTGGAAATGTCCTAGTTTATGGTTGTACAGAATTAGTCCTTATGACCCGGGACAACATTGAGACTCTATGTGCTAGAATTACACTTTGACTTGTTTACCGACTCTCATGGGGTCATTTGGTGGCAAGGTTGGGTGTTCTGTCGAAACACATAGGAGTCGATGCATTGTAGTCGGGGATTCACCGCGCACCTTCGGGTATGGATATCCTATGTGTTATCATGTGTATGTAGATCGAAATCTCTGGTCAGAGTATGGTGGTAATTATGAAAGGGGTTTCATAGATTACACCATCGATGCAACTACGACATGACACATAGTATCGATTCATTGACAACTCTCGATAAACCAATGGTTGTCGAATCGATCGGGATATATGAGTTGAAGGGACCGTACTGTACGCTAACCATAATAGAATGGTTCTTGCAGGCACTATCATTTGATACCTAGGGAATCATGTAAGCGATGCTGCTAGGCGTTTAACATGATTGGTTGGATACTATCAGACTTGAGTTATGACGTTCTTATTATCAAGGTGTTGATAAATAAGAATGGAGCAATTGGGGTATGCTCATTTAATTTAGTTCAAATCACATAGAGATGTGAACCCACGGCTAGTTGTATCAATGAACCATTGAGGGCCACACAAATAATAGCTTTCTAGATCCCGTTGAGAAGTAAAAATAGTTCAATGTGTTGAACGGCTTATAAAGGAGTTTATAAGCGTAAGGAAAATTAGAAGTATGACTTCTATAAAGGAGAAAATAGTTCAATGTGTTGAACAACTTATAAATGAGTTTATAAGTGTAAAGAAAAATAGAAGTATGACTTCTATGAGAGAAATGTAAATTTTAATTTTTGGAAGTGTTCTAAATTAAAATTTGGCCAAGTGAATAATGTATTTGAAAATTGTGATTTTCATAAACATTATTATGGACTAAATTAAATTAATTCAAGTGTTGAATTAATTAAACACTAGTGGACCTAGTAGAGTCCAAATAATTAAATTAATTCAAGTGTTGAATTAATTAAATAATATTGAGTCTTGTAGAGCTCAATTAAAATAATTATTTAACTAGTGGGACTTGGATAAATTCAAGTAATGTTTAATTAGTCTCAAATATGTTTGAGATAATTAAAATTTAGTCCAAGGTTTTTAATTTGATTAAAAACCATATATTATGCATGCATGGGAGGTGAAAGGTTGGGAGACTACTTTTTGAGTTTTCAAGGCATGGCATGCACCTTTTTGACTCTACTTTTTCTCCATCCAAGGCAAGTCTCCCTCCCATTCCTTCAACCTCTACATGGCCGAAATTCCTTGCATTTTTCTCTCCTTTTTCTCTCATTTTCTTGTACTTCAATTGTTGGTGAATAACACTCACTTCTCAAAGAAAATGCCATACATTTTCTAGTGCAAGTGTAAGGTGGATCTACCTAGTTGGTGGTGGGCCTGATTGGAAGAAAGGAGTCCAAAAGAAAGGTGGAGCTTGTAGATCTTCATCCATTGAAGAGCTAAGGTGTTTACACCTTAGTTGGAGCCATCATCAACCTCAAGAGGTTGATAGGTATATTTTCTCAACACCCTATGTATGAAAGTTGAGATTTTTGTATATGCTACACTAGTACACAAGGTGGCCGAAAATTTCCTTGCAAGAAAATGTGATTTTCGAAAATTTTTGTAGCTTCCGTTGCGTTTTCGGTCACCTTATTCGATCCCTTTCAAGTGGTATCATGAGCTAAGGGTACTAGTTTTTGGATAGCATATACAAGATATTATATTGAGGGCGATTTCTAACCGATTGAGATGAAAATTTGCAACGATTCAAGGCCGGATTGGGGCGATTTTTGGGCAGCATGTTGCTGCCCATTTCGGGCAGCTTGGGCTGCCAGAAGGGCTGCCCGAAACGGGCAGCAAGGGCAGCCCTAGGGGCTGCCCGAACCGCCCCCCCTATTTTATTAAAAATAAATTTTTTTTTGTTGGCCGGAATCCGGCGACGGAGCTCCGGCGACGGCGATGACGACTAGGGTTTTCAAAAGGTGTTTTGGAATATCAAAGTGTCATGGGCCTTGAGTTGTTGGGCCATTGGATGGCCAACACATTTGTGATTTTAAATGGGCCAAAATGTTTTTGGTGAAAAATGAGTTTTTGGGCCCTTAAGTTTAAAATTACAAAAGTTGCAAGTTGTTCTCATGAAATAAATAATTTAAGTTGGACTTTAATTATTTATAGTAAATGGTGATTTACAAGAAATTCGGTTATAAATAAATTAATTTGAAAGTAGACAAAGGTGTTTGTATACTTTGTTAATTTAGTTTATAATCGTGGCGGTTAGTGATTGGTTCAAGATATAAAATATTGGATCAATTAATTATTGTGATAATTAATTGATGGTGTATGATATGTGATATTATGCATGAAGGATGATCAAAAGCTCAAGCCCAATTTGCTAGGTGTATGCTAGGATATTTTGTGTTGAATGATTGTAATAATTATCAAAATAAAGTGGGCTTGGTTTATGGCCCGTTCCCACCCCATGAGATGTATCCCTATGTGCCATGGATATTTATTTGTAAATATTAGAATAGTGGATGATCAAGATTGGAAGATGGTGGCCTTGATGATTATGAAGATCGAAGAAATGTAAATATTGGAAGCTAATGTAATAGTTGCATTGCATCCCGTGCATTTACCCTAGGATTGGACCTAGGCCCGTGTTTAGCTCACACGGGCCATTAGTATTGGGGCAATTGATCATCCTTGTCTTGTTTTTCTATTTATAATATATGCATGATATGTTATAAATAATGAGTATGTGCGTTATTATTATGATAATAACAAAGTTGCATGAATCCGGCAAACATACGATCAAACATGGCGAGCTTTTAAAATAAAATTAATGATGAGACCTTTCAAAATTAAAAACCCTCATTTTGAATAAGATTCAAAATCAATATCAAGCCCGAAAAGGGGAATTATAAATTTGTTTATAATTTCCTTGTCTTCCATCGACAATGGATACATGATGAACGCTACCCGTACTCGGGGCTCGGCTCATATTATTGGGGGGGCCCTGGGTGCCGGAAAGCTGTGACATCCATTGACATGGTGATGTGAACTACGTGGAACTCCCATGATTTCGGCTCATATTATTGAGGAAACTCATGGCAACCGTCCATTAAGGTTCAACATCGATGGGTAAGGCTTGACACGTGAAGATGAACGACGTTATATTATTGGGTCCTAATCAAACGTGAGACAAAAGTTTACGTAGAGGGTTGCATTGTAATGCAATTGGAAACTACCTTTTAGGAATTGTGATTGGCTGATATTATTCGGGATCATAATTCGCTAATTGGACCTTACGTACCTACTGAGGAAAGGAGTTTCCCGCTTTCACTAGAGGGTAGTGAAAGATGTCAAAACAGTGAGAGCAAATATTTATGAAGTAAAAGTCCAAACTTCATATCTTACTAAATATTTTAAAATAGTCATCAACATTTATCTGTTTTTACTTTTCAGTACAAATTGACGATGTCATCGCTTCGCAATCCAATATCCGTAATACTCGACAAAAACATATTAACTGGACCTAATTACCTCACTTGGCTAAGAAACGTGAAAATTGTCTTGAATTCGGAAAGGGTAGCATATACACTGACTGAGTCGCCCCCTGTTGAGGCTCCGACTGACTGCAATCCTGAGGAATTGCAGGCTTACAAGGAATGTTGTGACCATGACTTGATAGCCAAGTGTTATATGCTGACTTCTATGAATGATGAGCTGCAGAGGCGTTTTGAGGATGCAAAGAGTGCTGCTGACATTCATTTGCATCTCAAGGAGCTCTTTGGTGAGCAAACACGGCCTCTTAGGCATGCTACCGTCAAGGAGCTGATCACTTTACGCATGCGAGATGGGGCCTCGGTCCATGAGCATGGCCTAAAGATGATGGGGCTCGTGGACAAGCTCGTTGGCATGGATCTGATCTTGCCTTCGGAGTTGACCACCGACGTGTTGCTCTTATCGCTGCCAAGCTCATTTGATCCTTTTGTGGTGAACTTCAACATGAACAATATTGAACTGACCCTTGAGGAGTTGGTGAATATGCTTGTTACGTTTGAATCCACCATCAAGAAAAAGAAGTTGGTTATTTATGTGGGTTCTTCATCTGGTACGAAGATTGATCCACATGGGAATGGAAAGAAGCGTTCTTTTCAACGTCCCAAGAAGAACGAGCCCTTGTTGAGGCAATCTCCGAATCCCGTTGTGGCAGCCACACCAGTTAGGGCTGACAAGACTAGTGATGTTTGTCATCACTGCAAGAAGCCTGGACATTGGAGGCGTAATTGCAAAGAATATCTTGCCCAGAAAATTTCTGGAAATGGTATGTTCTACATTGAAGTAAACATTTCAATTAACTCTACTTCTTGGGTATTGGATACCAAATGTGGATCACATCTCTGTAATGTGTTACAGGTGATGGGAAGAAGTAGAAAGCTTAAGGAAGGTGTGACCTTCTAGAGGATGGGCAATGGAGCAAGAGTTGCTGCCAAGGCTGTTGAAGATGTTTACTTATTGTTGAACAATAGTTTTAAGTTAATTTTAAAGAGATGTTTTGTTTGTACCTTTTTGGTGAAAAAACATTGTTTCCATTTCTATGCTGATAAAAATAGATATTCTTGTTTATTTTGCAAAGGTGTTTGCAACATTTACATGAATGAATGTTTGATTGGTACTGGTGAACTTGAAAATGATCTCTATAACTTAAATTAAAAGATATTCCACTAAATGTCCATTGAAAGGCATACACCATATGAGATATGGATGGGTAAGCCTCCTAAGTATTCTTATCTTAGAATATGGGGGTGCCCTGCTTATGAAGCAGGTAGTGGGAGATAAATTGGATAGTCGATCCATTTTATATTACTTTGTGGGATATCCAATGAATTCGATTGGATACTACTTCTATCATCCCCAAGAAACAAAAGTGTTTGTTTCTAGGAATGCGACCCTTTTGAAAGGGAATTTCTATTGGATAGAAAAAAGGAGATGATAGAACTCGAAGAGGTTCGAGAGACACCCACAATTGAAGAACCCACACCCGAAGAGCCAAGAGAGGAGATACAAACTCCTAGTAGATCCGAGAGAGTCTCGAGACCACCTATGAGGTATGGTCTGCTTCTTGAAGAGGGCCATGATGAGCCTAACCATGGATGTGATCCAAGGACCTTCAAAGAAGCGTTATCTGATGCCGATTCATCCAAGTGACTTGAAGCAATGGAATCTGAGATGAATTCCATGTGTTCGAACCAAGTATGGAATCTTGTGGATCCACCTGAGGGAACTGTTCCCTTAGGGACTTGGGGAGGATGGGAAGGTATTGACCTTCAATGATGCGATTGGTGGTAAAAGGATATACTCAAAGACAAGGAGTTGACTTTGAGGAAACCTTTTTTTTTCCAGTTGCAATGTTCAAGTCTATGAGGATATTGCTAGCCATAGCTGCATGGTATGACTGTGAGATATGGCAGATGGATGTTAAGACAGTCTTTCTTAATGGGGATTTTAAGAAAGTTATTTACATGTCTCAAACCTGGAGGGTTTACATCTATCAGAAGTGAGCATATGGTATGCAAACTTCAAAGATCTATTTATGATCTAAAACAGGCATCTAGGAGTTGGAACCTCAGATTCGACAGTACAATCAAATAGTTTGATTTACTGAGAATCCTGAGGAACCCTATGTGTATAAGAAGGTCAGTGGGAGTGTTGTGAAATTCCTGGTGTTATATGTTGATGACATTCTACTCATTGGGAATGATGTAGGAATGTTGCAATCAACTAAGATATGGTTAGCGAGTAAGTTCTCGATGCAGGACTTGGGTGAAGCATCTTTTGTATTGGGAATACAGATCTATTGAGATAGATCGAGAAGATTGCTTGGTCTCACCCAGTCCACATACATGATACCATCGTGAAGCGGTTCTCGATGGATGAGTCCATGAGAGGACATCTAACAATGTGTCATGGCGTGTCCCTATCCAAGTCTGCCTCCCAAGACTGATGCAGAGATAGTGGCGATGACACGCATTCCGTATGCTTCGGCAATTGGTAGCATCATGTATGGGATGATATCTACACGTCTTGACGTGGCTTTCGCACTAAGTGTAGTGAGTAGATATCAATCGAACCCTGGTCTTCCACACTAGAAAGCTGTGAAAGACATCCTCAAGTAGTTGAGAAGGACCATTAAAGTGTTCTTGGTCTATGGGGTGGAGAACTAAAATTGGAAGGCTATACCGACTCTAGCTTCCAAAGCGATATCGATGACTCGAAGTCAACCTCTAGTTTTGTATTCATGCTCAATGGTGCTGCAGTCTCTTGGAAGAGTTCCAAGCAAGACAATACTGCGGATTCCAGCACAGAGGCCGAATACATTGCTGCATCAGATGCATCAAGGGAGGCTGTTTGGATAAGGAATTTCGTCCAAGTGTTGGGCGTCATTCCTAATGGAGTTGCTCCTGTCCCGGTGTTGTGTGACAACACGGGAGCTATAGCTCAAGCAAAGGAGCCTAGGTCTCATCAGAAATCCAAACTAGTATTGAGAAAGTACCACATCCTCGGAGAGATTGTGGAAAGAGAAGTGTCTATCGACTAAGTCGGCTCCGCAGATAATGTTGCTGATCCACTAGCTAAGCCTTTACCTGAACCATTATTCGAGATGCATCGCGAATTAATGGGTTTGAAGCATATGGGTAGTTGGCTCTAGTGCAAGTGGGAGATTGTTAGAGTAGGTGCTCGTCGAGCCAAGTGTTGGCCGAGTGTTCACAATGAAACTCTATGTATAAGCAATCTTTATTTTAGTAATATTTGATATTATTATTTTGGCACATCTTTATCTGTATACCCATGCTAGTTGCATAGATAAAGCCCTTGAATATACAAATAGTAGAAAGAATATGAGATGCTCATATGATGAGTATCATGAAACTCATATTTGTAATACTGTATATTCTAAACGGTTCCTAGTCGATTCAGCCGCCACTAAGAAGGATATAGGCCGCTAGAGTTCGAGACTAGTATCTGCGATGTGAGTACCATGTTTCATTAGTAGGGGACATTGTGATGTCCGAACATGCAGATAGGTGCTCCTTGTAGAGTGCACTGAACAACCCTCCATAAAAGGACTTTCCAAGTGGTTCTCACTTATCGAGTGGAAATGTCCTAGTTTATGATTGTACAGAATTAGTCCTTATGACCCGGGACAACATTGAGACTCTATGTGCTTGAATTACACTTTGACTTGTTTACCGACTCTCATGGGGTCATTAGGTGGCAAGGTTGGGTGTTCTGTCGAAACACATAGGAGTCGATGCATTGTAGTCGGGGATTCACCGCTTACCTTCGGGTATGGATATCCTATGTGTTATCATGTGTATGTAGATCGAAATCTCTGGCCAGAGTATGGTGGTAATTATGAAAGGGGTTTCATAGATTACACCATCGATGCAACTACGACATGACACATAGTATCGATTCATTGACAACTCTCGATAAACCAATGGTTGTCGAATCGATCGGGATATATGAGTTGAAGGGACCGTACTGTACGCTAACCATAATAGAATGGTTCTTGCAGGCACTATCATTTGATACCTAGGGAATCATGTAAGCGATGCTGCTAGGCGTTTAACATGATTGGTTGGATACTATCAGACTTGAGTTCTGACGTTCTTATTATCAAGGTGTTGATAAATAAGAATGGAGCAATTGGGGTATGCTCATATAAGGACATGTTTAGTCCAAATCACATAGAGATGTGAACCCACGGCTAGTTGTATCAATGAACCATTGAGGGCCACACAAGTACTAGCTTTCTAGATCCCGTTGAGAAGTAAAAATAGTTCAATGTGTTGAACGGCTTATAAAGGAGTTTATAAGCGTAAGGAAAATTAGAAGTATGACTTCTATAAAGGAGAAAATAGTTCAATGTGTTGAACAACTTATAAATGAGTTTATAAGTGTAAATAAAAATATAAGTATGACTTCTATGAGAGAAATGTAAATTTTAATTTTTGGAAGTGTTCCAAAATTAAAATTTGGCCAAGTGAATAATGTATTTGAAAATTGTGATTTTCATAAACATTATTATGGACTAAATTAAATTAATTCAAGTGTTGAATTAATTAAACACTAGTGGACCTAGTAGAGTCCAAATAATTAAATTAATTCAAGTGTTGAATTAATTAAATAATATTGAGTCTTGTAGAGCTCAATTAAAATAATTATTTAACTAGTGGGACTTGGATAAATTCAAGTAATGTTTAATTAGTCTCAAATATGTTTGAGATAATTAAAATTTAGTCCAAGATTTTTAATTTGATTAAAAACCATATATTATGCATGCATGGGAGGTGAAAGGTTGGGAGACTACTTTTTGAGTTTTCAAGGCATGGCATGCACCTTTTTGACTCTACTTTTTCTCCATCCAAGGAAAGTCTCCCTCCCATTCCTTCAACCTCTACATGGCCGAAATTCCTTGCATTTTTCTCTCCTTTTTCTCTCATTTTCTTGTTCTTCAATTGTTGGAGAATAACACTCACTTCTCAAAGAAAATGCCATACATTTTCTAGTGCAAGTGTAAGGTGGATCTACCTAGTTGGAGGTGGGCTTGATTGGAAGAAAGGAGTCCAAAAGAAAGGTGGAGCTTGTAGATCTTCATCCATTGAAGAGCTAAGGTGTTTACACCTTAGTTGGAGCCATCATCAACCTCAAGAGGTTGATAGGTATATTTTCTCAACACCCTATGTATGAAAGTTGAGATTTTTGTATATGCTACACTAGTACACAAGGTGGCCGAAAATTTCCTTGCAAGTAAATGTGATTTTCGAAAATTTTTGTAGCTTCCGTTGCGTTTTCGGTCACCTTATTCGATCCCTTTCATAGTGCACTCTACCAGGAGCACCTATCTGCATGCTCGGACATCACAATGTCCCTACCAATGAAACATGGTACTCACATCGCAGATACTAGTCTCTAACTCGAGCGGCCTATATCCTTCTTAGTGGCGGCTGAATTGACTAGGAACCGTTTAGAATATACAGTATTACAAGTATGAGTTTCATGATACTCATCATATGAGCATCTCATATTCTTTCTACTATTTGTATATTAAAGGGCTTTATCTATGCAACTAGCATGGGTATACAGATAAAGATGTGCCAAAATAATAATTTCAAATATTACTAAAATAAAGATTGCTTATACATAGAGTTTCATTGTGAACACTCGGCCAACACTTGGCTCGACGGGCACCTACTCTAACAATCTCCCACTTGCACTAGAGCCAACTACCCATATGCTTTAAACCCATTGATTCGCGATGCATCTCGAATAATGGTCCAGGTAAAGGCTTAGCTAGTGGATCAACAACATTATCTGCGGAGCCGACTATGTCAAAAGACACTTCTCTACTTTCCACAATCTCTCCAAGGATGTGGTACTTTCTCAATACATGTTTGGACTTCTGATGAGACCTTGGCTCCTTTGCTTGAGCTAAAGCTCTCGTGTTGTCAAACAACACTGGGATAAGAGCAACTCAATTAGGAATGACGTCCAACTCTTAGACGAAATTCCTTATCCAAACAGCCTCCCTTGCTGCATCTGATGCAACAATGTATTCGGCCTCTGTGCTGGAATCCGCAGTATTGTCTTGCTTGGAACTCTTCCAAGAGACAGCAGCACCATAGAGCATGAATACAAACCTAGAGGTTGACTTCGAGTCATCAATATCGCTTTGGAAGCTAGAGTCGGTATAGCCTTCCAATTTCAGTTCTCCACCCCATAAACCAAGAACAATTTATTGGTCCTTCTCAACTACTTGAGGATGTCTTTCACAGCTTTCCAATGTGGAAGACCGGGGTTCGATTGATATCTACTCACTACACTTAGTGCGAAAGCCACGTCAGGACGTGTAGATATCATCCCATACATGATGCTACCAATTGCCGAAGCATACAGAATGTGTGTCATCGCCACTATCTCTGCATCAGTCTTGGGAGACAGACTTGGATAGGGACACGCCATGACACATTGGTAGATGTCCTCTCATGGACTCACCCATCGAGAACCGCTTCACGATGGTATCAATGTATGTGGACTGGGTGAGATCAAGCAATCTTTTCGATCTATCTCTATAGATCTGTATCACAATACAAAAGATGCTTCACCCAAGTCCTGCATCGAGAACTTACTCGCTAACCATATCTTAGTTGATTGCAATATTCCTACATCATTCCCAATGATTAGAATGTCATCAACATAAAACACCAGGAATGTCACAACACTCCCACTGACCTTCTTGTACTATCGAATCTAAGGTTCCAACTCCTAGATGCCTGCTTTAGACCATAAATAGATCTCCGAAGTTTGCATACCATATGCTCACTTCCGATAGATGTAAACCCTCCAGGTTTGAGACATGTAAATCTCTTCCTTAATATCCCCATTAAGAAAGGCTTTCTTGACATCCATCTGCCATATCTCATAGTCATACCATGCAGCTATGGCTAGCAAAATCCTTATGGACTTGAACATTGCAACTGGTGAAAAGGTTTCCTCAAAGTCAACTCCTTGTATTTGAGTATATCCTTTTGCCACCAATCGCGCCTTGAAGGTCAATACCTTCCCATCTGCCCCAAGTCCCTATGGGAACCGTTCCCTCAGGTGGATCTATAAGATCCACACTTGGTTCGAATGCATGGAATTCAACTCAGATTCCATAGCTTCAAGCCATTTGGATGAATCGGCATCAGATAACGCTTCCTTGAAGGTCCATGGATCACATCCATGGTTAGGCTCATCATGGCCCTCTTCAAGAAGCTGACATTACCTCATAGGTGGTCTCGAGACTTTCTCGGATCTTTTAGGAGCTTGTATCTCCTCACTTGGCTCTTCGGGTGTGGGTTCTATAATTGTGGGTGTCTCTCGAACCTCTTCGAGTTCTATCATCTCCCATTTTCTATCCAATAGAAATTCCTTTTCCAAAAAGGTTGCATTCCTAGAAACAAACACCTTTGTTTCTTGAGGATGATAGAAGTAGTATCCAACCGAATTCATTGGATATCCCACAAAGTAGCATAAAATGGATCGACTATCCAATTTATCTCCCACTACCTGCTTCATAAGCAGGGCACCCCCATATTCTAAGATAAGAATATTTGGGAGGCTTACCCATCCATATCTCATATGGTGTTTGCCTTTTGTATGGACATTTTGTGGAATATCTTTCAATTTTAAGTTATAGAGATCGTTTTCAAGTTCTCAAGTACCAATTAAACATTCATTCTTGTAAATGTTGCAAACACCTTTGCTAAATAGACAAGAATATCCATCTTTATCACAATGGAAATGTGAAGTCCCGAAAATTTTAAGTCCATATGAACCAAGTGCGTGCAAGTTATTAAATTCCTTATGTATTTTATTAAATGATTTTAATGCATACATATATTTAATTTATGAAATTTATTATTTTAATTATTTATGTTTATTTAATGTACGTTAAAATGTTTTTTAGAGTTTTATGTTTCAGGCGATTATTCGAGGCGAGATCGAGGAAAGGAGATCGGGACGATTTTTAGTAAATTTTAATGCAGTATTTTATTTAAGATAAATATGGAGTATTTTAAATAATTTAATTAATTTTAGTAATTTAAGGGCTTAATTAAATTATTTAAATGATTAATTGATTTTAAAATTTTAGAGTTGTAGTATTTGTGTATCTTATTTAAATTTAAAATTTATAATGGGGTTAATATGAGATTTATTTTAAATTAGTATGTTAAATGTTTTTAAATAGATTTTTTTTATTATATTAAATATATATGTTACAATTGTGTATATATATGTAGATATATATATATATATATATATACACATATATATATCAACACACAAGCACACACACTTTGACTCACACACACACACTCACACATTTACACACACATATACACGTACACAACACAAAACACATTCAAACACCTTTTTCAAACTTTTGACTATAAGGAATGAAATGTTTGTAAAACTCTATGATATCAATTCTTCTCTCATCTTTAACAAACGTACAATCTCTACAAATTCCAGCAAGTTTAGTTTAGTTTTATTCAAAGAAAATTGAGCCAAGTTCGTCCCGGATCGTCTCCGCTTCGGTATCGTCGTTACGGTATTTTAAATATCAAAAGGCACGTATATTCTTTTCTTGATGCATCGATCTTGTCATATTATGCGTTGTGTTGTTATTTATGCGAAAATTATATGTGCGATGCGTAGAAGTTTGAGCAATCACGTCTAGATCAAGTTTGAAACAATTTTGGATCACCAAATTCACGTTTTTGCTGTTCTGTAAAATACTGCGATTTTTCGGTATTGATTGTGAGAAAACTTTCAACTACAGAAACGTAGATATTTTCGATACGTTTGATTTGATATAAAATTCGAGTTATTTGGATTAAAAACGAGTGAGTTATGGTGTTTTTAGTATGACTGCTCAAATTAGATCAGAAAATTCCTGTTTTGATGTTCTTTCGAAAACTGAAATTTTTCGGTACATATTTTGAGAAAACTTTCAGCTACAAAAACGTAGATCTTTTCGATACGTTCGATTTGATAAAAAATTCGAAATATTTGGATGAAAATTGAGTGAGTTATGGCGTTTTTCGTAGGACTGCTCAAACTGTATTTTTTTTAGAAACGTTTTTGCTGTTCTGAAAAATACTGCGATTTTTCAGTAAAGATTTTGAGAAAAATTTTAACCACAAAAACGTAGATCTTTTTGATACGTTCGATTTGTTATAAAATTCGAGTTATTTGGATTACAAACGAGTGAGTTATGGAGTTTTTAGTATGACTGCTCAAATCGTGTTTCAAGAAAGTTATGATTTTTAATATGTTCTTGAAGTTTTTATGTTGCAGGCTTTGTTGGGGATCGACGGGTGATCGTTGCTGCTTATAAGAAAGTTAGTAATGATGTTTAGAGTATTTTTGAGGTTTTGATTCATGTAGTTAAGAGCTTGAATTATTAAGAAGTCGTAAGAAATAAATTTTAATATAAATGACAGTATTTTGGGTCGTATGAATTGTAAGGTGATTATAAAAGTTTAGTTCATTGTTATGGTGTCCTAGAATGGTCTCATAGTGATAAATCTTGATGCATTATGTGTTAATTGGGAGAATAGATATGTCGTAAAATTTTCATAAAATAATTCTTCGAACAGAGCGGACACGGACCCAGACACGGAGGCAGGCACGGGGTCCGTGCCTTCTTATTTCATCACCACAATTTTTAAGCGCACGGACACGGACCATGATACGGACCTAGGGACGGGGTCCGTGTACCTTCAGATTTTAGGTATATTCTTTTATTATTTAAGGCTTGATTTGAGGTTTTATGTTATGGTTTAATATGATGTTTTACAAGGTTATGTCATGGGAAATTATAGAATGTTCTAAGAATTTATTTAGCTTGGAATTAAGCATGACATTTACGTTTAAGTTGTACAAGTTAAGTTTATGTATTCATATTAGTATGTTGCAGCAACGACCCGATTGACATCCAACGAATCCCTCAACACCAAGTAAGTATGTATGACGTGCAAAGAAAATATTTGAAGTTTTTGAGGTATGCTAAATGTCTTGTGACCAAAAGTGAATGGGTTTGGAAGTCGGTGAACGTGGCCGAGGACCTCTCCCCCCGTTAAATTATGAACGGGTTTGAAGTTAGGATTGGAAAGCGTTAAATTATGAACGGGGACCAATCCGCCCGTTAAATTATGAACGGGTTAGATCGTGGTTGTGAAGCGTTAAATTATGAACGTGGATCAACTGGCCTATTAAATTATGAACAGGGATCTCATGTATGTGACAGTGGATACGTCCCTGTCAGCCCAGTACTGTGGTTTGTCTGATCAGATATTTATTATGTTATGGGTCACTTGCTTTGAAACATCCTCTACGCAAAATGATGAAGTTAAGTATGTTGAAGTATGAAAGCATGTTTAAAGAAAAGTTTATGTGATGGCACGTCATATTATGTATGCATGTATGTTCAAAGTTTATGCAAAGCTCAAGTTTATGAAAGTTCAAGTTATTATGCAAGTTCAAGTTTCAAAGTATGTATGTTCAAGTTCAAAGAAGTTTATGAGAGTTCAAAGTTATTATGGAAGTTTAAGTTTATTAAGAGTTCAAGTTTATTACGCAAAGTTTAAGTTTCAAGTTTATATGTTATATTTTGAAGTTGTATGTGGTTTTATTATGTAATACTCGTTATTCCCAGTTTATACGTGTTGAGTCTTTAGACTCACTAGACTTGATCGATGCAGGTGAGTATGTTGATGAGGAGACAGGAGGTGGCGACCAAGGGGCAGGCTTGGACTGAGCGGAAGGCTAAACCCGAGGACCACTATGTTTATGTTTTATGAAAACATTAAAATATTATGTATTTATGTTGGTTGTGAGATGATTTGGAATAAGTACTTTGTTGGAAAATTTGAGTATGGGATGTTGATTTTAAATATTATTATGTTGAATGATAAGTAACGACTGTATGAATTTTATGTTTAAGAAAAATTTAAATTTTTCCGCAAATTTTGAATTGTAAAAAGTACGGTATGTTTCAGGAAATAATGTTTTTCACCAAAGAGGTACAAACAAAACATCTCTTTAAAAATTAACTTAAAATCATTGTTCAACAATAAGTAAACATTTCTTAAGGTCTTGGCAGCAACTCTTGCTCCATAGCCATTCTCAAGAAGGTCTCACCTTCCCCTAAGCTACCTACTTCTTCCCATCACCTGTAACCCATTACAGAGATGTGACATAACCGGTATCTAATACCCAAGAAGTAGAGTTAATTGAAATGTTTACTTCAATTTAGAACATACCGTTTCCAGAACACTTCTGGGCCAGATATTCCTTGCAATTTCGCCTCCAATGTCCAGGCTTCTTGCAGTGATGACAAACATCACTAGTCTTGTCAGACTTAACTGGTGTGGCTGCCACAACGGGATTCGGAGATTGCCTCATCAAGGGCACGTTCTTCTTGGGACGTTGGAAAGAACTCTTATTTCCCTTCCCATGTGGATCAATCTTCGTACCAGATGAAGAACCCACATAAAGAACCAACTTCACTTTCTTGATGGTGGACTCAAAGATCACAAGCATGTTCACCAACTCCTCAAGGGTCGGCTCCATCTTGTTCATGCTGAAGTTCACCACAAAAGGATCAAATGAGCTAGGCAATGTAACAGCAACACATCGGTGGTCAACTCCGAAGGCAAGATCAGATCCATGCCAACGAGCTTGTCCACGAGCCCGATCATCTTTAGGCCATACTCATGGACCGAGGCCCCATCTCGCATGCGCAAAGTGATCAGCTCCTTGACGGTAGCATGCCTAAGAGGCCGAGTCTGCTCACCAAAGAGCTCTTTGAGGTGCTTATGAATGTCAGCAGCATTCTTTGCATCCTCAAAACGCCTCTGCAGCTCATCATTCATAGAAGTTAACATATAACACCTGGCTATCAAGTCATGGTCACACCATTTCTTGTAGGCCTGCAATTCCTCAGGATTGCAGTCAGTCGGAGCCTCAAAAGGGGGAGACTCAGTCAGTGTATATGCTACCCTTTCCGAATTCAAGACGATTTTCAGGTTTCTTAGCCAAGTGAGGTAATTAGGTCCAGTTAATATGTGTTTGTCGAGTATTACGGATATCGGATTGCGAATCGAAGACATTGTCAATTTGTACTGAAAAGTAAAAACAGATAAATGTTGGTGACTATTTTAAAATATTTAGTAAGATATGAAGTTTGGACTTTTACTTCATAAATATTTGCTCCCACTGTTTTGACATCTTTCACTACCCTCTAGTGAAAACGGGAAACTCCTTTCCTCAGTAGGTACGTAAGGTCCAATTAGCGAATTATGATCCCGAATAATATCAGCCAATCACAATTCCTAAAAGGTAGTTTCCAATTGCATCACAATGCAACCCTCTACGTAAACTTTTGTCTCACGTTTGATTAGGACCCAATAATATGACGTCGTTCATCTTCACGTGTCAAGCCTTACCCATCGATGTTGAACCTTAATGGACGGTCGCCATGAGTTCCGTCAATAATATGAGCCAAAATCATGGGAGTTCCACGTAGTTCACATCACCATGTCAATGGATGTCACAGCTTTCCGGCAACCAAAGCTCGCCCAATAATATGAGCCGAGCCCCGAGTACGGGTAGCGTTCATCATGCACCCATTGTCGATGGAAGACAAGGAAATTATAAACAAATTTATAATTCTCCTTTTCGGGCTTGATATTAATTTTGAATTTTATTTAAAATGAGGGTTTTTAATTTTGAAAGATCTCATCATTAATTTTATTTTAAAAGCTCGCCATGTTTGATCGTATGTTTGTCGGATTCATGCAACTTTGTTATTATCATAATAATAACGCACATACTCATTATTTATAACATATCATGCATATATTATAAACAATAAACAAACAAGGATGATCAATCGCCCCAATACTAATGGCCCGTGTGAGCTAAACACGGGCCTAGGTCCAATCCTAGGGTAAATGCACGGGATGCAAATGCAACTATTACATTAGCTTCCAATATTTACATGTCTTCGATCATCATAATCATCATGGCCCCCATCTTCCAATCTTGATCATCCACTATCCTAATATTTATAAATAAATATCCATGGCAAATAGGGATACATCTCATGGGGGTGGGAACGGGCCATAAACCAAGCCCAGTTTATGAATTGATAATTATTACAATCATTCAACACAAATATCCTAGCATACACCTAGCAAATTGGGCTTGGGCTTTTGATCATCCTTCATGCATAATATCACATATCATACACCATCAATTAATTATCACAATAATTAATTGATCCAATATTATATATCTTGATCCAATCACTAAACGCCACGATTATAAACTAAATTAACAAAGTATACAAACACCTTTGTCTACTTTCCAATTAATTTATTTATAACCGAATTTCTTTTAAATCACCATTTACTATAAATATTTAAAGTCCAACGTAAAATATTTATTTCATGAGAAAATGTTTGCAACTTTTGTAATTTTCAACTTAAGGGCCCAAAAATCATTTTTCACCAAAAATGTTTTGGCCCATTTAAAATTCACAAACATGTTAGCCATGCAATGGCCCAACAACTCAAGGCCCATGACACTTTGATATTCCAAAACACTATTGGAAACCCTAGCCGTCATCGCCGTCGCCGGAGCTCCGTCGCTGGATTCCGGCAACCAAATTTTTTTATTTTTTTTATTTAAAAACAAGGGGCTGTTCGGGCAGCCCCTCGGGCTACCCTTGCTGCCCGAAACGGGCAGCCCCACGGGCAGCCCGAGCTGCCCGAAATGGGCAGCAACATGCTGCCCAAAAACACCCCCATCCGGCCTTGAATTCTTTGCAAAATTTTGTTCTCATGCGGTTAGAAATCAATCTCAACATAATATCTTGTAATTGCTATACAAAATCGTAACCATAGCTCGGATACCACTTGAAAGGGGATCGGTTACGGTGACCGGAAGCGCAACGGAAGTTTAAAAAAATCAAAATTTTTCATGATAAATTTCGGCCACCTCTACTATATTGTGTAGCAAATACAACAAACACCAAATAATGTCATACATAGGGTGTTTAGAAGTTTTACCTATCAATCACAAGGATTGATGTATGGCTCCAACTTTGTTGTTAAACAACAAAGCTCTTGAATGGCATGAAGAAATCTACAAGCTTCCTCCTACCTTGAATCTTTCCTTCAAATTAAGCCCACCACCAACTAGGTAGATCCCCTCATATTTTGCACTAAAAAAATATGAGGATTTTTCATTTGAGAAGAGAGTGTTTCTTCAACCATTGAAGAAAGAAAAATTGGAGAGAAAAATGAATAGTATTTTCGGCACTATTCATCCCTTGGAGAGAAGGAGAGACATTTTTGAAAATGTTGAGTCTAGAATGAGGGAAGATGACTAGTCTTGGTTGTGGGAAAAGCCAAAACACTTTTTAGCATCCCAAGCCTAGAACCTTGAAAAAGTTGTCTCCCAACCTTTCCTCTCCCCATGCACATTCTATATGGGCTTGTAACAATTACAAGGCCCATGGAATTTTATTTAAATGTCTCTAACACATTTGAGACCATTTAACCATTACTTGATTTTACTCAAGCCCACTAGTTTAATAATTATTTCTAATTGGGCTCTACTAGACCCAATGTTATTTAATTAATCCAACACTTGAATTAATTTAATTACTTGGACTCTACTAGGCCCACTAGTGTTTAATTAATTCAACACTTGAATTAATTTAATTTAGTCCAAAATAATGTTTATGAAAATCACAATTTTCAAATACATTATTTATTTGGCCAACTTTTAATTTAGAAACACTTTCATAAATTAAAATTTACATTTCTCTCCTAAAAGTCATACTTCTATTTTTCTTTACACTTATAAACTCATTTATAAGTCGTTCAACACATTGAACTAGTTTCTCCTTTATAGAAGTCATACTTCTAATTTTCCTTACGCTTATAAACTCCTTTATAAGCCGTTCAACACATTGAACTATTTTTACTTCTCAACGGGTTCTAGAAAGCCCGAACTTGTGTGGCCCTCAATGGTTCATTGATACAACTAGCCGTGGGTTCACATCTCCATGTGATTCGGACTAAACATGTCCTTATATGAGCATACCCCAATTGCTCCATTCTTACTTATCAACTCTTTGATAACAAGAACGTCAGAACCCAAGTCTGATAGTACCCAACCAACCATGTTAAACGCCTAGCAACATCGCTTACATGATTCCCTAGGTATCAAATGATAGTGCCTGCAAGAACCATTCAATTATGGTTAGCGTACAGTACGGTCCCTTCAACTCATATATCCCGATCGATTCGACAACCATTGGTTTATCGAGAGTTGTCAATGAATCGATACTATGTGTCATGTCGTAGTTGCATCGATGGTGTAATCTATGAAACCTCTTTCATAATTACCACCATACTCTGGCCAGAGATTTCAACCTACATACACATGAGAACACATAGGATATCCATACCCGAAGGTAAGCGGTGAATCCCCGACTACAATGCATCGACTACTATGTGTTTCGACAGAACACCCAACCTTGCCACCTGATGACCCCATGAGAGTCGGTAAACAAGTCAAAGTGTAATTCTAGCACATAGAGTCTCAATGTTGTCCCGGGTCATAAGGACTAATTCTGTACAACCATAAACTAGGACATTTCCACTCGATAAGTGAGAACCACTTGGAAAGTCCTTTAATGGAGGGTTGTTCAGTGCACTCTACCAGGAGCACCTATCTGCATGCTCGGACATCACAATGTCCCCTACCAATGAAACATGGTACTCACATCGCAGATACTAGTCTCTAACTCGAGCGGCCTATATCCTTCTTGGTGGCGGCTGAATTGACTAGGAACCGTTTAGAATATACAGTATTACAAATATGAGTTTCATGATACTCATCATATGACTCATATTCTTTCTACTATTTGTATATTCAAGGGCTTTATCTATGCAACTAGCATGGGTATACAGATAAAGATGTGCCAAAATAATAATTTCAAATATTACTAAAATAAAGATTGCTTATACATAGAGTTTTATTGTGAACACTCGGCCAACACTTGGCTCGACGGGCACCTACTCTAACATCGATCACCAACTCTGTCCAATATCTCAAATGGACCAATAAACCTCGGACTCAGGTTACCCTTCTTACCAAATCTCATCACACCCTTGAGAGGTGCTATCTTCAGAAACACGTGATCGCCAACCTCGAACTGCAACGGCCTATGCCGAACATCTGCATAGCTCTTCTGTCTCGACTGCACTGTCTTCATCCTCTCTCGGATCACAGCAACAACATCAGCTTTCTGTTGGACCAACTCGGGTCCCAACATCTTCCTCTCACCTATCTCATCCCAATACAAGGGCGATCTGCATTTCCTGCCATAAAGTGCCTCATACGGTGCCATGCCAATCGTCGTTTAGTAACTGTTATTATATGTGAACTCAACCAAAGGCAACTTAGAATCCCAGCTACCTGGATAATCAATAGTACAAACTCTGAGCATATCCTCTAGAATCTGAATGACTTTCTCTGATTGACTGTCGCTCTGAGGGTGATAAGCTGTACTAAACGCAAACCGCGAACCCATAGCTCTGTGCAAACTCTTCCAAAACTCTGAAGTAAACCTGGGGTCACGATCAGACACAATCGACACTGGAACACCATGAAGTCTAACAATCTCTGCTATGTAATCCTCGGCATACTGGTTCATGGAGTACGTCGTCTTGACTGGAAGAAAATGCGCTGACTTGGTCAATCGATCAACGATAACCCAAATGGAATTGAAACCTCTCTGCACTCTGGGAAGACCAGTCACGAAATCCATCGTAATATGCTCCCACTTCACTTGAGGAATCGGCAATGATAACAATGTCCCAGCAGGTCTCTGGTGCTCAATCTTCACCTGCTGACAAGTAAGACACTGAGAAATGAACATAGCAACATCTTTCTTCTTACCTGGCCACCAGTAGAGTCGACGAAGATCCTGATACATATTCGTACTGCCTGGATGAATCGAATATGGTGCGGTATGAGCCTCTGTCAGAATGTCTCGTCGAATGTCATCACCTGTAGGAACACAAATACGGCCTCTAAAAGTCACCAAACCATCACCATTCAACGCAAACTCTGAGTTACCTCTCTCCTCTGCTCTAGCTCTCAACTCTGTCAACTGAACATCGTCAGTCTGCTCTCTACGGATCCTGTCCGTCAATGTAGCCCGAATGACCAACGCTGAAAGGCGAGCAATAGTCCCCGGAACTACTAAAGCAATCTCCTCTCTCTGCAAATCCATCAACAATGGTCTCTGAATCAAAGAACTCAAGGAAGAACTCGACTTACAGCTCAAAGCATCAGCCACAACGTTCGCCTTCCCTGGGTGATAACTGATCGTCACATCATAAACTTTGACAAGCTCTAACCACCTCCTCTGCCGCATATTGAGCTCTTTCTGGGAAAACAGATACTTCAAACTCCTGTGGTCTGTGAAAATCTCACACTTTTCGCCATACAAGTAATGTCTCCAGATTTTCAAGGCAAAAACCACAGCTGCCAGCTCCAAATCATGCGTCGGATAATTCCTCTCGTAATCCTTCAACTGGCGAGAAGCATAAGCAATGACCTTACCTCGCTGCATCAACACTGCACCAAGGCCTTTCTTCGACGCATCGGTATAGACAACAAAATCCTCCGAACCACTGGGCAAAGAAAGAACAGGAGCTATCGTCAATCTATCCTTCAACTCCTGAAATGCACTCTGGCAATCAATGGACCACTCGAACTTCACAGTCTTCCTCGTCAAATTGGACAATGGCAGGGCAATCTTGGAAAAATCTGAAATGAAACGACGATAATAACCCGCCAAACCAAGGAAACTGCGTACCTCTGAGACAGTAGTCGGGATAGGCCACTTCTGAATCGCCTCTATCTTCACTGGATCAACGGCAATGCCATCCTTCGAAACGACATGGCCTAGAAAAGAAATATGATCCAACCAAAACTCGCACTTCTTCAACTTGGCAAACAGCCTCCTCTCTCTCAACAACAACTCTAAGATGCTCTGAATGAAGCTCTCTGGTCTTGGAATAGATCAAGATGTCGTCGATGAAGACAATGACGAAGCTATCCAAGAACGGCTTGAACACTCGGTTCATCAGATCCATGAAGACTGAAGGGGCATTGGTCAGACCAAAAGACATCACGAGAAACTCATAGTGACCATTCCTGGTCCTGAACGCCGTCTTAGGGATATCGGACTCCCTAACCTTCAACTGATAGTAGCCAGACCGAAGATCAATCTTCGAAAAGATAGTAGCACCATGAAGTTGATCAAACAAATCATCAATCCGTGGCAACGGATACTTATTCTTGACAGTCACTTTGTTGAGCTCTCTGTAGTCGATACACAGCCGCAAAGACCCATCTTTCTTCTTGACAAACAAAACCGGAGCTCCCCAAGGCGAAGAACTCGGACGAATAAAACCCTTGTCTAGAAGATCCTGCAACTGCGTCTTCAACTCCTTCATCTCGGTAGGGGCCATCCTATACGGAGCCTTAGAAATAGGAACCGTACCTGGAGCTAAATCAATAACGAACTCAACATCTCTGTCCGGCGGCAAACCCGGAACAACATCCTCAAACACATCAGCAAACTCCCTCACCACATCGATATCATCAATATTCAACTTAACCATACCATCCACATCCATAATAGAAGCAAGAAACCCATCGCAACCTCTACATAGAAATCTCTCAGCCTCAAGACAAGAAATAAAAGGAAGGACCAGCGAAGTACCTGCACTGGCGAGAACTCCTCCCTTAATGCTATCATCTGCAAAGGTCACCGTCTTAGCAACGCAATCAATCACTGCACGATAAGTTGACAGCCAATCCATGCCAAGAATAACATCAAAAGCAACCATCGGGATCACAATCAAATCAGCAAAGACCTCTCTATCATCAATACGAACAGGGCATGCATACACAATAGACGTCGGGCACAACACGTCCCCCGAAGGCAAAACAACATTAAGCTGGAGGGGAATAACAGAAGGAACTATACCCAAAGATCTCAAAAACAATTCAGACATAAAAGAATGAGTAGCACCAGTATCAATCAAAGTCGTAGCTACTCTGCCTGAAATTAAAATAGCACTAGAGATCACAGAAGAATCATGATTAATACCTTCCTTCGTCATCGTAAAGATGCGACCCTGCACCTTCTCTTGGCTAGCTCCTCTAGGACAATCTCGGGCAATGTGGCCTGCTGTGCCACAACGATAGCAAGAATGAGTGCCAAATCTGCACTCTCCCCTATGATGTCTCCCGCACTTGGGACACAAAGGCTTCTCTGGATCAGATGAAACAACTGGAACTGCCGGTGGTCTAGGACTCGAATCCATCTAGCCCTTCCCCTTGAATCGATCTCTGCCTCTCTGACTCGAACTCTGGCCCCTCTGAGCAATCGCCTGATTTCTCGCCTGCCTCTCCCTGGCGATGTCCTTCTCGTCCTGCTCGGCCAACAAAGCCTTGGACACGATCTCCTTGAAAGTCACAGCCTTGGACATATTTATATCTCGACGAATCTCAGCTCTAAGGCCTCGAATGAAATGAGCACCTTTGTCTTTGTCGTTGGAAGCAATGTACGGAGCAAACAAGCAACCCTCCTCAAACTTCAGAATATACTCGTCCACATTCAAGCTCCCCTGTCGAAGCTCCAAGAACTCCGTAACCTTCCTCGCTCTAAGTGCGTCGGGGAAATACTTGTCATAGAACAACTCTGTAAAATCTGACCACTTCAATGACGAGACATCAACTCCAACTTTGGTCGCATTCCACCATATGCGAGCAGCTTTAACCAAAATGAAAACAGCACAACTGATACGGTCTCTGTCCTCGTAGTGGAGATGATCGAAGATCGCCTCTAAAGCCTTGACCCACTCTACAGCAACTAAAGGATCGGTGCTCCCTGAAAATTCTGGCGGATCCATCCTCTTGAAAGCAGAAAATATGGCATCAGTGCCAACAGCCTGAGCAACTTGGCCTCTCACTTGGCCTCTACCCTGTCCTGCTCCTTGCAATCGGAGCAACTGCTGGATCTGCTCAATATGGACCTTGGCCTGCTCCTTCAATAACTTGCCGAACTCGTCGACAACTCTCGAGGAAGAACTATCCTCACCCTCTATGGCTTTCCTCTTAGGTGGCATCCTCTACTCTACAATGGGCTCACAAAAGACATATCAATATATAACAATGGATAGATGCAAGAAAACATACCCGGACAGTTGAAAGTAGACGAAGTCATATGCATTGGTCCGAAGAACACCGCTCTGATACCACTAAATGTGACACCTCTGACCTCTTTAAATAAAATACACAGCGGAAATTAAAATTTTCTTTAAAATATGGAAAGAGTTTCAAATTACATTTCTTTAAACATCTTTACAAAATAACAATACATGATCATTTGAATGACATAACAAAATACAAAACATCATTCCTATGATCATGCCAAAATCTTCCTTCCAACTGTGTATGCATATGACCCCCTGTCCACAGTCAACGTCCAGGGCCTCCACTCTGATCTGCATCACATGAAATAACTGAAATGAGAATAAATCTCAGCAAGTGGAACTCTTACATAGCAATGAACAATATACTCTGTAAAACATAGCTTTGAAATCATAAATACCATCAACTCTGAATCATAAACTCTGAACATGAATATCATAGCAATAGTATATAAATGAGATGGTATTTCTCTTTACTCTGGGGATTGATATCAATAGTATCTCTGCTCTGGGGTGCTCGTATCCCAAATCGATATAAACCGATAACTCTGAGGGATATAAGCCTATGGTCGTTGATCAACTAATTGCATGCAATCTCTGACTATGTATTTATCAATCCAGAAAACATTTAAACTCTCTCTTGGCATTAAAAACACTTTGAAACTCTATCTTTACTCTTGTATTCCCTTTGAACAATAATTGAGACATCAATTATATCCAATAAACATAGCAATGGAATCTATACATAACAATGAATCAATTGAAGGGAATATCTTATAAAAACCTTTGAAACACAATACATATAACATCATGTGAGCAAAAGGGATGAACTTCCACTTAGAAACAAATAGAACACCTCAATCAAAGCTCTTGAACACCACCTACAACCATAATCCATAAATAACACGAACATCAACTCTATATCCAAGAATCCAAGCTAAATAATCCATAAATCCACAAGAACAACAAACCCAAGTCAACTCTTAACTCAAAACCTTAAAAGAATCGCACCAAAATCTTACCTTAGCTTCCTAGCACCAAGGAGAACCACGATCTCAAGTCGAAAATCGAACTAGACGCTTGAATCGAAGATAGGAAGCAAAATAAATGGAAGAAAACCCTTGCTAGAAGAGAGAAAATCGGAAATGAGAAGAAAGGAAAAGGGAAAGTATGGCCAACCACTCCCAAAAAGTAACTTAAAATCTCGCCCATACCTAGACCGCGGGTGCGCTGCCACAAGCACCGCGGGTGCGCCTAGCTCACGGCACAACACAAAATTCTGGAACACTGGGACCGCGGGTGCGGCGCTGCAAACACCGCGAGTGCGGTGCTAACTCTACCGCGGGTGCGGTCTTGCTACGGCTTACCAACGAAAAAATCATGAACAGTCGACCGCGGGTGAACTCTGCACTACTGCGGGTGCACTATGGTCACGGCAATGATCAAAACTCAACCAACCAAAATCGATCCGAAACTCTGAAACGAACAACCAACAACAACTAACAACTCAAGAACATAATAACCAATAATACTATGGCCCAAAACACAACTCTAAACATCCAATCACATAACCCAAATAACATGAAAAGCTTAAACCGTACCGTACACCGGGCTCGGCTATTACAATTCGGGCTACATTGGCGGACAGGATCCGTAGAGAGCAAGCTACTGATTTGCAGTTGTTAGAGTTGAGAGCTAGAGCTGAGGAGAGGGGTAACTCAGAGTTTGCGTTGAATGGTGATGGTTTGGTGACTTTCAGAGGCCGTATTTGTGTTCCCGTTGGTGATGATATTCGGCGAGACGTCTTGACAGAGGCTCATACCGTGCCATATTCGATACATCCAGGCAGCACCAAAATGTATCAGGATCTTCGTCGACTCTACTGGTGGCCAGGTATGAAGAAAGATATTGCTTTGTTCATTTCTCAGTGCTTAACTTGTCAGCAGGTGAAGATTGAGCACCAGAGACCTGCTGGGACTTTGCTATCTTTGCCGATTCCTCAGTGGAAGTGGGAGCATATTACGATGGATTTCGTGACTGGTCTTCCTAGGACGCAGAAGGGTTTCAATTCCATTTGGGTTATCGTTGATCGATTGGCAAAGTCAGCGCACTTTCTTCCAGTCAAGACGACGTATTCCATGAACCAGTATGCCGAGGATTACATAGCAGAGATTGTTAGACTTCACGGTGTCCCTGTGTCGATTGTGTCTGATCGTGACCCTAGATTTACCTCTGAGTTTTGGAAGAGTTAGCACAGAGCTTTGGGTTCACGGTTAGCATTCAGTACAGCTTATCACCCTCAGAGCGACGGTCAGTCAGAGAGAGTCATTCATATTCTAGAGGATATGCTCAGAGCTTGTACTATCGATTATTCTGGTAGCTGGGATTCTAAATTGCCTCTTGTTGAGTTCACGTACAATAATAGCTACCAAGCGACGATTGGGATGGCACCGTATGAAGCACTTTATGGCAGGAAGTACAGATCTCCCTTGTATTGGGATGAGGTTGGTGAGAGGAAGATGTTGGGACCAGAGTTGGTCCAACAGACGGCCGATGTTGTTGCTGTTATCCGTGAGAGGATGAAGACTGCGCAATCGAGACAGAAGAGATATGCCGATGTTCGTTGTAGACCTTTGCAGTTTGAGGTTGGCGATCACGTGTTTCTGAAGATAGCACCTCTCAAGGGTGTGATGCGGTTTGGCAAGAAGGGTAAGTTGAGTCCGAGGTTTATTGGTCCATTCGAGATATTGGACAGAGTTGGTGATCGAGCCTACAGGTTAGCCCTACCGCCAGATCTTGACAGAGTCCATAATGTTTTTCATGTATCGATGCTCAGGAAGTATATTGCGAATCCTTCCCATGTTCTTCGCCACGAGCCATTGGACTTGACGCCGAATTTGACCTACCAAGAGATTTCGGTCCAGATTTTGGATCGCAGAGTTAGAGTATTGAGAAACAAAGAGATCGGCATCGTTAAAGTCCTTTGGAGGAACCATTTGATCGAAGAGGCTACGTGGGAACCAGAGGATGAAATGAGAGAGAAGTATCCTGAGTTGTTTGTGCAGTGACGTCAATTTCGAGGACGAAATTCCCTTAAGGAGGGGAGATTGTAATAGCCAAGCCCGGTGTACGGTACGGTTTAAGTTTTGTATGTTATAGATTTATTGATTTAGTCTAAGTTTAGTTGTGTGATTAGAGTTGTGATTTTGGGCCATAGTGTTGTTGGTTATTATTGTTTTGAGGTGTAGTTGTTGTTGGTTGCGTTGTTTCAGTGTTTCGGATTGATTTTAGTTGCTTGAGTGGTGTTCATTGACGTGACCAGAGTGCACCCGCGCTCATAGTAGGAGTGCCCCCGCGGTGTACTGTTCATAATTTTGTTGTTGGAGGGCCGTGGCATCACAGCACCTGCGGTGGTGTTGAGACCGCACCCGCGGTAGAGACCGAATCAGCGGTGTGTGTAGCGCCGCACCCGCGGTCCGAGTATTTCAGAAATTGGTGGAGTGCCGTGAGCATGGCGCACCCACGGTGCTTGTTTGAGCGCACCCACGGTCATGCATAATTGAGGTATGGCGAGATATTTAGTACCTTTTTGGAAGAGTTGACTTCATTTTCACCTTTCCCTTTCCTCTCAATCTTGTTTTTCTCTCTTAGGATAAGGGTTTTCTTCCATTTCTTCCATTTTCTATCTTTGATTCAAGCTTCTAGTTGGATTTTTGAGTAGAGATCGAAGTTCTCCTTAGTGCTAGGAAGCTAAGGTAAGCTTTTGGTTGTGTTAATTCTTGGTTTTGGAGAAGAGATGTTATAGGTTTGATGTATTTGTTGGTTTAATGGATTATTTGTCTTGGATTCTTGGATTTGGAGTTGATGTTGGTGTTATTTATGGATTATTGTTGTAGGTGGTGTATCAAGAGCATAGATTGAGGTGTTCTTGTGGTTTGTAAGTGGAATTTCATCCCTTGTGCTCACATGTATATATATGTATTGTGTTTCAAAGGTTTTATTGTGATATTCCCTTCCATTTGATCCATAGTATGTATTGATTTAATTGTTATATATATGGGAGGCATTTGATGTCTCGATTGTTCAAAAGGAATACAAAGAGTATAGTTTCTAAAGTGTTGTTTAAATGCCAAAGAGAAAGAGTTTAAATGTTTTATTGGATTGATAGATACATAGTCAGAGATTGCATGCAATTAATTGATCAACGACCATAGGCTTATATCCCTCAGAGTTATCGGTTTATATCGATTGGGATACGAGCACCACAGACAGAGATACTATTGATTTCAATCCAACTAGAGTAAAGAGAAATACCATCTTATTGCTATGATATTTGTTTCAGAGTGATAGTATTTAATGATTTCAAAGCTATGTTTTACAGAGTATGATATATTCATTGCTATGTAAGAGTTCCACTTGCTGAGTTTTATACTCATTTCAGTTATTTTCATGTGATGCAGATAAGAGCGACGGGCCAGGACGTTGACAGTGTATGGGAGTCATATGCATACCAAGATTGGAAGGAAGTAGTTTGTTTTGCAAGCAATATTTTTGGACATGATCATTAAAATGATGTTTTGTATTTTGATGTATCATTTAGTTGATCATGTTAATACTTTTGATGATATTTGGAAATTTATTTTGAAACTCCTTCCAGTTGTATGAAAATTTTAAATTCCGCTGTATTTTTAATTGTAACGGGTCAGGGTGTCACAGAAGGAGTTTAAGCCTTTACATGAAAGGTTGGATAGGCTTGAGGGTAGTATTAGTGAGAAGAGACGAGATAGTAGATTTGGTGGGGATAAAGCATTGCATTTGGATTATGATGATAGGAGATTTGATGAGGATAAGGGGTATAGAAGCCGAGAAGGGTATAGACTGATTGGCACAAAGATGACCATTCCATCTTTCAGTGGGGAAGCCGATCCAAAGGCGTACCTTGAATGGGAAGAGAGAATGAAGTGTGTATTTGAGAGCCGGGATGATTATACTGAAGCAATGAAGGTAAGACGAGCTTGCTGTGAGTTTACCGACTATGCTACGACTTGGTGGGATAAGCTAGTATTGCGTAGGAGATGATGTGGGGATGACCCTATAGTTACGTGGGATGAGATGAAAAGGGTGATGAGGAAGCAATTTGCTCCAAAACACATTAATATGAGAGGTGGTAGGAGAGATGTGCATAGGGAGTCCTTGACATCTACTTGGCGGAGGATCTTGGGAGAGAAAATCAGTGATACGCCAAAGAAGGAGTCGAGACGTGAAGCTAGCAAATATGAATATCAAGGTACATTTAAAAACTCAAATTCTAGTACTTGTGATATTATATGTTGTTGGTGTTTTGAAATTGGGCATGATATTAGCCAATGTCCACGTGAGGAGGTGGCCATAGTAAAATCGTCAGTTGAGCTTAATTCTCAATTGGAGGTTGCTGTTGTGGGTGAGCTTGAACCTCAATTGGAGGATGAGGCGGTTGTTGAGTTTGAACTTGGAAATGAGGTTGTAGTGGTTGACTCATTTAGTGGGGAAGAAATGCCTAATTTGTCTACTATAGAGGAAGAGAGTAGGCAAGGAGAAGTTATCGTACATAAATTTCTTGATGAACTAAATGTTTCATTGGCTCAATTGAATCCAACAGTTCTTGAGAATCAATTGAAATCCCTTGAATTGAGCGAAAAAGAAATTAAAATGGCCGAAAGAAAGAGTGCGCAAAAGAGTGAGATGACCATAGAAAAGAAAAAAAGAGAGAAAAGATGAAAAGGAAAAAGAGGCCAAAGAAAGGAAAAAGAAAAATAAATTAAAGGCCCAAACGAGTGAAAAGAGCGAGGTTGAGAGTTGTTTATACTTGCATAAACCATTTCATGTACCTTTGTACAAAGTGGTTTATCCATATTGTGATGATATAGCCGGTTCAATCCCGAGCATTGCCATTTCTTATTTGCAGGATCTTGGAGTTGTCATGACGAGGAGGCAAATGGGTCTTGTTGAAGGGAGAACCCGATGGGCTGAGCCGCACGAATGCGAGCGCGATCGCAAGGAGGTAAGGTTAGTTGCCAACGCAACGACTATGAGGTATGAGCTATTTCCCCCTAGTAATTATGTGAGTTTTAGTTTTTATGGGTTTGATATTAGTGAGGAACCACATGCTTTAAGTTTAGATATTATTGAGGGTGATCCTTCACAATTTGTCAAATTGATGAGTCTTTGTTATAACAATGAATTGTATGCATTGTGTTCAAACCTTTTTGATGAGTTAAATGTGTCCATGGGTAGTACGCCTAATGTATTCTATTTGCATGATTCCTACTTGTTTGATGAAGACTTTGGGAAGAGCATGAATGGATATAAGAATTTCGTTGTTCATAATGAATATAATTTTAAGGAGATTAAATTGTTCATGTTATGCTCATTTTATGAGTTACCCGCTAGTGATGCATATTGTTATGATTTCATTATTGATAAGATACATGAATTTCTATGTTGGTTACATATGAAGAAGTATATCGAATGGTGTTGTGACGAGGGTCTTGCATGTATGAAGATAGCAACTAGGCTAGGGTTTTGTGACATGCATGACTTAACTCTTAGTCCTAGTGAACTATGGTTGTGCACTTGTATGATACTTGCTTTGGTGTTGACTAGGTCTAAGAAAGGGAGGAATTTAATTTTTGTGATACTTAATGATATATTATCATTTGGTGTCAATTATTATTTGGTGTGTGGTGAAGTTGATGAGTTTATAGGAAAGGCAACAGTGATGTTGGGATTTCCAGTGCTGAAGGAGAGAGCAAATGATAAAGTCTACAAACTTGAGCTTAAAGGTAAGCATGTTGATAATATCATCCTTGTTATTACTTACTTGCTTCGTTTTTGTGTAGGAGGGCAAGATTTGAGGACAAATCTTTTTGAAGAAGGGGAGTATGATGTGAATCTGGCCGGGCATGACATGCTAATGGTTGAAGAGAAAATTCAAAGAGGCACTACAAGGAGGGAAGGACAAGGAAGAAGGGCTCGTGATGCATGGGAGTATGATTGGAGATCAAAAGAACATTATTCATGCATCAATTTTGTCGATCGAGGCTACACGGACCTGTACACGGACTTGCACACGGGGTCCGTGCCCAGTACAGTGGAGAAGGAGAACTCCCGAGTCTACACGGACCCTGCTCCGGACCCCTAGACGGGGTCCGTGTCCATTGTCTTCCCGGAGATTATTTTGCCGAGCACACACGGACCCGTACCCAGATGCCTACACGGGGTCCGTGTCCTTTAGTTTGCTGCGAGAATATTTTCCTATTTTAGAGTTTTAATTGTTTAGGTAATTAGATTTTCATATCTCTTTGATTGGGCATCAATATATAGTCAAATTTTATTCATTGTAAAGACAATTGATTATTATTCATCTTTTATGATATTTTATCTTTGAGAATTCTCTCAACACAAGCTTAAGTTTCGTTATAACTTTTGCGTTGTATCAAATCAAACTTATCAAAAGATTTATCTTTTGTGGCGTTTGTCAATCGAATATCACGAGGGTTGCCAAGGACGGGTACTTTGGAAGTTCTCTTGAATGAGATTGTTCTTTCGTTGATTAATTGTTGCTAGACCGCGTGATCTAGAGGCGATTATCACACCTATCAATTACTTGTTTCAAAGATCGGGAAAAATCAGAGTTCTCGTGGTCGGGATCACATCATAGAATCCCTCCCCTTCTTAGTCCTAGGTGTGGGGACCCGGACGCTAATCAAGTTCTTAATCATTATTGGGACTAATTAATCAATTATAAAACAGGGTCTAATTTTTTTTTTAAATACAAAGCGGAAACGTAATGTAATTTACTCAAATTACATATTAAACATGAACATACAAATCTTGTGTTATCTACAAAAATTCAACTAAGTTCAACTACATATCAGTGCTGAATCCTATGTTGCTTCGAAGCCCGGATCTCCACGCTATCTAATCTTCTCTCATGCTCTTCTTGACCCTGATCCAGCCCCACTGTGGGGACCCGGGCTCTAACTCTTTTCTTTGGGATTAAATGGATCATTTATATAAAAAGTGGGTCAAATTTTTGCTTTACAACATTAATTCTAATGTATGTATACAAGCACAAGTTCTTTATTTATTTTACAAACAGAAGGTACAAACATGTCTTGTTCCATCTATTCTCAACAAAAGTACAACTACTAGTTCTTCTGCTATGCCCGAGATCACCACGCTAGGTCAATCTCTCATCCTCTGCGTGACCTAGATCCTGCCCCACCTGTTGTTATGCACACATACAAACATAACAACAGCCGGAAACTCCGGTGAGAACAAATCCCAGTATAAACATGTATACATGCATATAATCAATCTAAAACATGCAAGATGATCTAATGAATGACATCCATATATACATGCAATTCAATGCAAATCAAACCATGTCTGGACTCGACTCGACTAGAACTCTAGGGATCCCGGTGTGAATAAGACGTCAATAGCTGTCACCTACCCTCCCACTCGGGGTGACTGTACGTCTTATTCCTAGACTTCGGTCTGAGCTGTATCAACGACTGCAATAGGAGTCAGGGCTGCTCCTAAGCTGAGATACAACGAACATCTAGATAGTTGACAATGGCTGTCAACGACTCTCCTATCTTAAATGCAATGAATATCAATCTGTAAACAAAGCATGCTCATATTCATATCTGAATATCACAATGATCTTATATGCTTGAATACAATTCTATAATCAAAACATAATCATGTTACAAGATTTGGATATAATTGTTAGAGTAGGTGCCCGTCGAGCCAAGTGTTGGCCGAGTGTTCACGATGAAACTCTATGTATAAACGATCTTTATTTTAATAATATTTGAATTTATTATATTGCCGCATCTTTATCTGTATACCCATGCTAGTTGCATAGATAAAGTCCTTGAATATACAAATAGTATAAAGAATATGAGATGCTCATATGATGAGTATCATGAAACTCATATTTGGAATACTGTATATTCTAAACGGTTCCTAGTCGATTCAGCCGCCACTAAGAAGGATATAGGCCGCTCGAGTTAGAGACTAGTATCTGCGATGTGAGTACCATGTTTCATTGGTAGGGGACATTGTGATGTCCGAACATGCAGATAGGTGCTCCTTGTAGAGTGCACTGAACAACCCTCCATAAAAGGACTTTCCAAGTGGTTCTCACTTATCGAGTGGAATAGTCCTAGTTTATGGTTGTACACCATTAGTCCTTATGACCCGGGACAACATTGAGACTCTATGTGCTAGAATTACACTTTGGCTTGTTTACCGACTCTCATGGGGTCATCAGGTGGCAAGGTTGGGTGTTCTGTCGAAACATATAGGAGTCGATGCATTGGAGTCGGGGATTCACCGCTTACCTTCGGGTATGGATATCCTATGTGTTCTCATGTGTATGTAGATTGAAATCTCTGATCAGAGTATGGTGGTAATTATGAAAGGGGTTTCATAGATTACACCATCGATGCAACTACAACATGACACATAGTATCGATTCATTGACAACTCTCGATAAACCAATGGTTGTCGAATCGGTCGGGATATATGAGTTGAAGGGACCGTACTGTACGCTAACCATAATTGAATGGTTCTTGCAGGCACTATCATTTGATACCTAGGGAATCATGTAAGCGATGTTGCTAGGCGTTTAACATGATTCGTTGGGTGCTATCAGACTTGAGTTCTGACGTTCTTGTTATCAAGGAGTTGATAAGTAAGAATGGAGCAATTGGGGTATGCTCATATAAGGACATGTTTAGTCCGAATCACATGGAGATGTGAACCCACGGCCAGTTGTATCAATGAACCATTGAGGGCCACACAAGTGCTGGATTTCTATATCCCGTTGAGAAGTAAAATTAGTTCAATATGTTGAACGACGTATAAATGAGTTTATAAGTGTATAAAAAAAAAAATAGAAGTATGACTTCTATGAGAGAAATGTAAATTTTAATTTATGGAAGTGTTCCTAAATTAAAATTTGGCCAAGTGAATAATGTATTTGAAAATTGTGATTTTCATAAACATTATTATGGACTAAATTAAATTAATTCAAGCGTTGAATTAATTAAACACTAGTGGACCTAGTAGAGTCCAAATAATTAAATTAATTCAAGTGTTGAATTGATTAAATTATATTGAGTCTTGTAGAGCTCAATTTAAATTAATTATTTAACTAGTGGGACTTGGGTAAATTCAAGTAATGTTTAATTAGTCTCAAATATGTTTGAGATAATTAAATATAGTCCATGGTTTTTATTTTGATAATAAACCATATAATATGCATGCATGGGAGGTGAAGGGTTGGAGACAACTTTTGCAACTATCAAGGCTTGGCATGCTACTTTTGTCTCTACTTTTGTCTCTACTTTTGCAACCAAAATCACATACTAGCATTAATGTATTTGTGTTTTATTGTATTTCCTACACAAATCTTGAGGTGGCCGAAATTTATATGCTAAAATCGAAAATTTTTGTGCTTCCGTTGCGTTTCCGGCCACCATAATCGGTCCGCTTTCAATAATTCTATAAACAAGTCATAAACATGTTACCATATATACAATAATGCTAGTATGTGATTTTGGTTGGGAAACTCAAATAATATCTTATTTGAGTTGTGGCTTCCCAAACAAACATGGCTTATACCTTTCGTCACACAATCTGTGACGCAGTTTCAGTCTCCAAGACAATCTGTCAATATCAATCTGAAATGGAAATGTTGATACAAAATCTATCAATCTCTAATTTCAAGCAGCACATATCCAATTCAATACTTGATCTCGATACAATTTGACGGCATAACAATGTAATCTCTCAGTACCGATCCGTTCACTCATAACATTATCAACAATTCATCAATCTCAACTCATAATCATCAACATAGTCATGAGATACTATCCAAAATCTGCATATTTAATTCTAAATATGCTGGAAAATAGTAACCATCGCATACGATATCCGATACTCGATCCGTTTGTGAATAACCATTACTTAGCATTATAAGAACATGTATTCACAAGCAGAACAAAGTTTCCCCAACATCTACAAATCCGAAAATGCTGGAATTCAAGGAAACTTACATCCTCTTGAAGCTAATGATAAGTGGAGCTCAAAACCGAAATCGGATTTCACTTTGGATGGCTAATTATTGCACATGGTTTAAATCAAAGATGGAAGAGGCTTGCACTTTCCCTGGAGCTCTCTCGGTGGTCTTCAGCTGAGGAAAAGGGGAAATGAAGACACCTATATCATTTATGCATGGCAAGGAAAAGTGCTTTATTCTTTGAATTACACGCATGACCTCGGGTGCGGTGGCTTTAAGGAGCGCGGGTGCGCCAAGCTCTCGGAAATTCTATCCAAAATGCAGAACATCGACCGCGGGTGCGGTCATTGCAAGACCGCGGGTGCGGGCTTGTCACCGTGGGTACGGTCTACTTGCACTGCGGTTGCGGTGATGCTACGAATAAGATGTGCCAACTTTCTGTCCATGCATCGCGGGTGCGGTGTATCCTTGCACCGCAGGTGCGGTGTGGCTTCGGCAGCACATTCAAAATTCTCTGATTTATGACCGCGGTTGCACTCTTGTTCTAAGCGCGGGTGCGGCCTCTCACACATGAAATATTTTGTACTTTTATTTTATGACATGCATTCTCATATCCTCCGAGTCGTACGTCAATGAAAACTAATAATCTCGAGCCTTACATTTCTACCCCTCTAAGAAATGATTTCGCCCTCGAAATCGCACATCATTCTATCAATGCAAGCATCAAAATAATAACATCAGAGTTAGATCAATACTTAAATCATTGAAATAACTCGGGGTGTTTCTGTCGCATGTCGGCTTCTGTCTCCCATGTCGCTTCTTCAACGCCGTGACGACTCCATTGGACTTTCACTAGAGGAATAGTCTTCGTTCTGAGCTTCTTTTCCTTCCGATCAAGAATCTGTATCGGTTGTTCAATATAGCTCAATGTCTGATCAAGCTCCGCTTCGTCAGGCTGAATGACATGAGAAATATCTGGCATGTATCTACGCAATATCGATACATGAAAAACGTCATGTATACCGGATAGAGAAGGAGGAAGAGCCAGTTGATATGCTCGATCGCCAATCTTCTCTAGGATCTCGTATGGACCGACGTATCTAGGAGATAATTTTCCACGCTTGCCAAATCTGACAATGCCTCTGAATGGGGAATTCTTTAGAAACACTCTGTCTCCTTGTTCAAATACTAACGATCTACGTCTGATGTTGGCGTATTTCGCTTGTCTATCCTGTGCCGTCTTCATTCTTTTCTGAATAATTTTTACTTTCTCAGTCATATCCTGAATCATATCTGGTCCAAGTTCTGGTACCTCAGAAATGTCATCCCAATATAGCGGAGATCTGCACTTCTTGCCATATAAAGCTTCAAACGGTGCCATCTCAATTGTAGTATCCCGATGCCTAAATTGAGTAATTATTGGATTAATTATATTCTGCGAGTTCGGAAGGAACGAACCAGGATCGGACCGTCCGAAGAGGTTCGGATCGTCCGAAGTGGGTTCGGATGGACCGTTCGGTTCGGTGTCAGACCGAGTCTTGTCAACAGTAGACTGTGTCAGGGTTCGGATCGTCCGAAGAGGTTCGGATCGTCCGAAGACAGGTGGCTGGACACGTGGAAGACATGCAGAGTTCGGAACGTCCGAAGAGGTTCGGATCGTCCGAAGACAGGTGGCTGGACACGTGGAAGACATGCAGAGTTCGGAACGTCCGAAGTGGATCGGATCGTCCGAAGTGCACAGGATCGGATCTTCCGAAGTGGATCGGATCGTCCGATCGTCGTCTATAAATAGAGGCGCGAGGCTTCACTTTTCAATTACCAATTCCGAGAGTTCCAGAGCGTTTTAGTCGTTTCTGATGGGTTTCTAGCTTTTCCCGAGGTTCGGGCACTAGCAGGGAGCTACTGGCTTTGTAGCGGAGCTGTGCTCTAGTTGGGAGCTAGCGGCATCAGTGGGCTGACTACGGACGCAGGTATGGTTCTAGGTTCCCTTGAGATTTGGAAGTATCTATTAGTCTAGTTAAGGCTTTTAGATGTGGTTTAGTGATATGGTATCACTTGGATTGTAGGCTTGATTCTAGGGCTGATTACTAGGATCTACTGGTTTGAGGTACGGAAGTACTATCCGAGATATCCTGGTTGAGTATGCTTTACTATGTGTTGCATGTTTATGTGTTGCATTATTATCTGACATATGATGCATGGTTTATTATGCGGCATTTGCATAATCATGTTGGGCCTGTTTATCTTTTGAGATAGCCTGTTCAGAGGGTGCTCAGCCCTCGGTTGTTGTGGATGGTTGGACCCCGTTGGCCGACGGTGGTCAGGATACCGGTATATCCACAGGTTTATGGTATGGGAGCCACCTCCTGGTGCGACGGCGCAGAGTGCTACATACCTTGACGTCATTTGCCTGAGCAGTTTTTCGTTATACCCAGACCCTGGTATCCAGTACATTTTGCATACATGCATGTCATAGTCTTGTATACTCATTCTTTCGGTACTGAGCGTTTTATGCTCACGTCCTCGGTTTATCTCTGTTTTGGACACCCTATTCGATGGGGCAGGTCTCAGGTTGGACGGTCCAGGAGGGAGAGGACAGGGAGCTAGCAGGGGTTGACCTGTAGTTGCTGGTATTTTATTCTTGGGATTTAGTTTGATTTGGTTGTTTTAGTATTCGTACTTACTGATTCGATCGGGCTGTATATGTTGTTTTTTTCCGCTGTTTATCTGATTCAGTTTTATTAAGTTAATTGCATGCTTAAGTTCTGATTAGTAGGTGATTCTGGAACGGGTCACTACATTTATGGTATCAGAGCATGCATTAAGATTTTGGGATTTAGAACTGTTCTTTTGGGTCTAATCTCTGGTGACTTTTTGTAGAGATGTCTGATTTTGACGACGATGCTAGTAGTCATGGCAGCGTGGGACGCTGGGGAGACCGCGACGATCGGGAGCGTCGTCGAGAGCATCGGGAACGTCGTCCACACCGACGAGATGAGCCTCGGAGTTTCAGTATGCATAGGTTCTTGCAGATGGGGCCGAAACCTCTTTCGGGCGGCGAGACTCCGGATGTTGCGGAGAACTGGCTTGAGAGGATGGAGAGCTGTTTCAAGTCTTTCCAGTGCTCGGCGGAGCAGCAGATGGATACCCTTGATTTCTTGCTGGAGGGCGGTGCACGTAAGTGGTGGAGGTCTACCTCTGCACCGATAGTTCAGCGTCAGGGCCGAGTTCTTTGGGCCGATTTCCGAGCTGCTTTCATGCTGCTTTACTTTCCGCCAGCTCTTCTGCAGACCAAGGCGATTGAGTTGATCAATCTGAAGCAGGGGAGTTTGTCTGTTGATGAGTATCAGCAGAAGTTCTTTGAGTTGCTCCCATATGTTCCGCACGTCAGTGACAATGCGGTGGCCAAGTATAATCATTTTCTTCAGGGCCTCAATCAGGAGATTTATGATCGGGTCGTGGTCTGTGATGATCCGACGTCGTATGAGGGCCTTGTGAACCGTTGTCGCCAGGCAGAGGGCAGTTTGCTGAGGGGTCGAGCCATGCAGTCTGCTCGTCCTACTAGTTCTTTGGGTCCCCGTGCCCAATCATTTAAGAAGGCTGGATCTACTTCTTCTTCCTCTGGATCTGGAGGAGTTCACCATTTTGGGAAGAAGAAGGGCCCGTGTCAGCATTGCGGGAAGGACCATCCGACAGAGCGTTGTCGCAGAGTTGCGGGTGCTTGTTTCAGGTGCGGTGAGATGGGCCACATGAAGAGAGATTGTCCACAGATGGGTGGAGGATCAGGATCTGGTTCTCAGGCTTCAGTTCATCAGAGGCCACAGCAGGGACAGTCTACTCAGGGCTCTAACCTCCGACCGCGTACTCAAGGGCAGGTCTTTGCTCTTAACCAGGATCAGGCTGCTGAGGAGAACGAGAGAGTTATTGCAGGTATTTGTAATTTATGTGGATTACCTGCTTACGTTCTCATTGATACTGGTGCATCGCATTCATTTATATCTGCGAGGTTTGCTAAGCGTCATGCTTTACCTTTCACTTCTTTGGACATTGTGGTATCTGTTTCCACACCGATGGGTCATTCGGTGTTAGCTAAACGTCTAGTGATGGGTTGTCCTCTAGAGTTTGAGGGTAATATCTTAACTGCTAATTTGATGATTCTTGCGATGGAGGATTTTGATTGCATTCTGGGAATAGATGTGCTGACTGTGTATAGAGCTACTGTGGACTGTTACCAGAAGTTCGTGCAGTTTCGTCCAGTGGAGGGCGACAGTTGGTTTTTCTATGGAGAGGGAGCGCGACCCCCGATGCCTGTGGTTTCTGCTCTGAAAGCCTGTCGTGCCTTAGAGTCGGGCGGGGAAGGCTACCTTATCTATGCTATTGATTCGTCCGCAGACAGTGTCGGGGTCAGTGACATTCCAGTGGTTTGCGATTTTCCGGATGTTTTTCCCGAGGAGATTCCTGGTTTTCCTCCAGTTCGGGAAGTGGATTTCAGCATTGATTTAGTGCCAGGCACGGCACCAATCTCCAGAGCTCCTTATCGTTTAGCTCCATCAGAGATGCAAGAATTGAAACAGCAGTTGCAGGATCTTCTTGACAAGGGGTATATTCGACCCAGTGTGTCCCCGTGGGGAGCACCAGTTCTTTTTGTCAAAAAGAAGGATGGTTCTATGCGGCTCTGCATAGATTATCGGCAGTTGAATCGTGCTACGATAAAGAATAAGTATCCGTTGCCACGGATTGATGATTTATTTGATCAACTGCAAGGTACCTCTGTGTATTCCAAGATCGATTTAAGGTCTGGTTATCATCAACTTCGAGTTCATCAGGGAGATATATCAAAGACTGCATTCAGGACCCGGTATGGGCATTATGAGTTTCTGGTTATGCCTTTTGGGGTGACGAATGCACCAGCAGTTTTTATGGATCTGATGAATCGGGTATTTCGAGACTTCTTGGATAAATTTGTTGTGGTGTTCATAGATGATATCTTAATCTATTCGCGTGATCAGCGAGAACACGTACAACACTTGAGAATTATTTTACAGATACTTCGCGAGAATCAGCTTTATGCGAAGTTGAGTAAATGCGAGTTTTGGATTGACAGGATTGTATTCCTTGGTCATGTTATTTCTAGCGAGGGAGTTTCAGTTGACCCGAGCAAGGTGGAGGCGGTATTGAACTGGTCGCGTCCGACGACAGTAGCCGAGATCCGCAGTTTTCTGGGATTGGCTGGGTATTATCGCCGCTTCATTGTCAACTTCTCTCAGATTGCTAAGCCACTTACTCAGCTCACTCGGAAAGATGTTTCATTTGAGTGGACATCAGAGTGCGAAGAGAGTTTCTTGGAACTTCGCAGACGGTTGACATCTGCGCCTGTTTTGGCCTTACCGGCTGGATCTGGTGGTTTTAGTGTTTACACCGACGCCTCTTTGCAGGGTCTAGGGTGTGTTTTGATGCAGAATGAGCATGTGATTGCTTATGCGTCGAGGCAGTTGAAGCCTCATGAGGAGAACTATCCTGTTCATGATCTGGAATTAGCAGCGATCGTTTTTGCTTTGAAAATCTGGCGCCATTATCTGTATGGTGAGCGATTTGAGATTTTCACCGATCATAAGAGTTTGAAGTATCTGTTCACTCAGGCAGAGTTGAACATGCGTCAGCGTCGCTGGATGGATCTACTCAAGGATTATGATTGTGAGATCAAGTATCATCCAGGATCTGCGAATCTCACGGCTGATGCTCTTAGTCGCAAGGTGAGATTGTCTGCTCTTCAGACTTGTGCTGTATCTGGGATTATTAAGGATTTCTGTTCGATGGGATTCAATTATAAGCATCGGAAGGGATCAGAGAGTATCCGTGTGGCTACTGTTTTGTCTGAACCAGTGTTGTACTCTCGGATTAGAGATGCTCAGATGTCTGATTCTAAGGTTCAGAAATTAGCTCGGTTGGCTGATGGAGATAATACTTCTGGTTTCCACTATCAGTCTCAGGGTCTTTTGTGCTTATCTGGTCGTGTTGTTGTACCGGAGGATGACACTTTGAGGGAGGAGATTTTGTCCCAGGCTCATCGTAGCAAGTTGAGTGTTCATCCGGGGAGCAACAAGATGTATAAAGATTTAAGGACTCGATTTTGGTGGAAAGGTATGAAACGCAATGTTTATCAGTATGTCTCCAAGTGCCTGGTCTGTCAGCAGGTAAAGGCAGAGTATCGACGACCTGGAGGTTTGTTGCAGAATCTTCCTATTCCGGAGTGGAAGTGGGAGCATATCACGATGGACTTCGTGACTCACTTGCCTATGTCTGTGGGGAATAGAGATGCTATCTGGGTTGTAGTAGATCGGCTTACCAAGTCTGCCCATTTTCTTCCGTATAACAGAGATTTCACTTTCGATCGGATGGCACGGTTGTACATTCAGGAGATTGTACGGTTTCATGGTGTGCCTGTGAGTATCGTTAGTGACAGAGATCCTCGATTTACGTCTAGATTTTGGGGTAGCTTTCAGCAAGCTTTGGGCACTACTTTGAGTTTGAGTACTGCGTATCACCCAGAGACTGACGGACAGTCAGAGAGGACTATTCGTACGCTTGAGGATATGTTGAGGTCTTGTGTGATGGATTTCGGGCCAGCTTGGCAGGATCATTTGCCACTGATAGAGTTTGCATACAACAACAGCTTTCATAGGAGTATTGGTATGTCTCCGTTTGAAGCGTTGTATGGTCGACGTTGTCGTACTCCTCTGTTCTGGGAGGAAGTCGGAGAACGACAGGTCGAGGGTCCAGAATTGATTCAGCAGGCCAAGGATAAAGTTCTTGTGATCAAGCAGCGGATTAATACTGCTCAGGATCGACAAGCGAGTTATGCGAACACCAAGCGCAGGCCTCTTCATTTTGATGCAGGCGAGAAAGTGTTTCTCAAGGTATCACCTTTTCGGAGGATTCTGAGATTTGGACTCAAGGGTAAGCTATCTCCGAGATTCATTGGTCCTTTTGAGATCTTGGAATGTGTGGGAGATTTGGCCTACAGATTAGCCTTGCCACCGTATCTGTCTAGTGTTCACAATGTGTTTCATGTGTCCTTGTTGAGACGATACGTAGCGGATGAGTCTCATGTTTTGCATCCGACAGAAGTTCAGTTGAATCCGGATTTGTCTTTTGTAGAAAGACCGGTTTCGATCTTAGACCGGAAGGATAAGGTACTGCGGAATAAGACTATTCCTCTTGTCTTAGTGCAGTGGCAGCGCCGAGGTACTGAAGAAGCTACTTGGGAACTAGAGAGTCGCATGCGGTCAGAGCATCCTGAGTTGTTCTAGTTGTAGCATTTTCAGTTATGATTGTAATTTCAGTTGGGCTTTCAATTTGTAATTCATTCTTGAGATGAATGTATTGATTGTTCAGAATTGTTATTTTTCAGACTCGATTTCGCGGACGAAATCCTTTTTAGAGGGGGAGAATGTAGTATCCCGATGCCTAAATTGAGTAATTATTGGATTAATTATATTCTGCGAGTTCGGAAGGAACGAACCAGGATCGGACCGTCCGAAGAGGTTCGGATCGTCCGAAGTGGGTTCGGATGGACCGTTCGGTTCGGTGTCAGACCGAGTCTTGTCAACAGTAGACTGTGTCAGGGTTCGGATCGTCCGAAGAGGTTCGGATCGTCCGAAGACAGGTGGCTGGACACGTGGAAGACATGCAGAGTTCGGAACGTCCGAAGAGGTTCGGATCGTCCGAAGACAGGTGGCTGGACACGTGGAAGACATGCAGAGTTCGGAACGTCCGAAGTGGATCGGATCGTCCGAAGTGCACAGGATCGGATCTTCCGAAGTGGATCGGATCGTCCGATCGTCGTCTATAAATAGAGGCGCGAGGCTTCACTTTTCAATTACCAATTCCGAGAGTTCCAGAGCGTTTTAGTCGTTTCTGATGGGTTTCTAGCTTTTCCCGAGGTTCGGGCACTAGCAGGGAGCTACTGGCTTTGTAGCGGAGCTGTGCTCTAGTTGGGAGCTAGCGGCATCAGTGGGCTGACTACGGACGCAGGTATGGTTCTAGGTTCCCTTGAGATTTGGAAGTATCTATTAGTCTAGTTAAGGCTTTTAGATGTGGTTTAGTGATATGGTATCACTTGGATTGTAGGCTTGATTCTAGGGCTGATTACTAGGATCTACTGGTTTGAGGTACGGAAGTACTATCCGAGATATCCTGGTTGAGTATGCTTTACTATGTGTTGCATGTTTATGTGTTGCATTATTATCTGACATATGATGCATGGTTTATTATGCGGCATTTGCATAATCATGTTGGGCCTGTTTATCTTTTGAGATAGCCTGTTCAGAGGGTGCTCAGCCCTCGGTTGTTGTGGATGGTTGGACCCCGTTGGCCGACGGTGGTCAGGATACCGGTATATCCACAGGTTTATGGTATGGGAGCCACCTCCTGGTGCGACGGCGCAGAGTGCTACATACCTTGACGTCATTTGCCTGAGCAGTTTTTCGTTATACCCAGACCCTGGTATCCAGTACATTTTGCATACATGCATGTCATAGTCTTGTATACTCATTCTTTCGGTACTGAGCGTTTTATGCTCACGTCCTCGGTTTATCTCTGTTTTGGACACCCTATTCGATGGGGCAGGTCTCAGGTTGGACGGTCCAGGAGGGAGAGGACAGGGAGCTAGCAGGGGTTGACCTGTAGTTGCTGGTATTTTATTCTTGGGATTTAGTTTGATTTGGTTGTTTTAGTATTCGTACTTACTGATTCGATCGGGCTGTATATGTTGTTTTTTTCCGCTGTTTATCTGATTCAGTTTTATTAAGTTAATTGCATGCTTAAGTTCTGATTAGTAGGTGATTCTGGAACGGGTCACTACATCAATACTTGTCTGATAGCTATTATTATAAGAGAATTCGCAAAGAGGTAGGGAATCTTGCCAACTAGTGCCAAAATCTAGCACTACGGCTCTCAACATATCCTCTAACGTCTGGATAGTCCGCTCTGACTGTCCGTCTGTCTGAGGATGACAATGAGTACTCAGGTGTAATATCGTACCTCAGGCCTGCTGTAAACTGTGCCAGAAGTGTGAAGTGAATCGTGGATCACGATCTGATACGATAGACTTCGGCACACCATGTAATCTGACTACCTCTCGAACATATATCTCCGCCATCTGATCGTGTCTGTAAGTCATTCTGTACGGAATGAAACAAGCTGATTTGGTCAATCTGTCGATAACGACCCAAATTGCATCACAGCCTCGGGAAGATCGGGGTAACTTCGTCACAAAATCCATGGAAATATGGTCCCATTTCCATTCAGGAATAGACAAACTCTGAAGTAACCCTCCGGGCTTTTTCCTCTCGGCCTTCACCTGTTGGCAGTTCAAGCATTTAGACACATACTCTGCGATGTCTGACTTCATCTGCTTCCACCAGAACTGGGTCTTCAGATCATTGTACATCTTCCTGCCACCAGGATGGATGCTGAATCGACTACAGTGTGCTTCTGATAGAATCTGATGTCTCAAATCTGAAACATCTGGCACGACAAGACGGTTATTGACGTACAAAAAATGCTCACGCACCTGATATTCTGACAAATGCCCTGATCTGACCATTTGAATCGATCTCTGCACATTCTGATCTGTTCTTTGTGCTTCTTTAATCCTTATGATTAAATCTGGCTCAACTTGAATAGCAGCAAGTCGTAGTGGCCTCTTATCTGTATCAAATTCTAATCCAGAGAAACAGCAATTTTCAACTAGCTTTGTAACACTTATCGTTGATAAGGATAAGGAGCAAACCTTTCGACTTAAGTCGTCTGCTGCTGCATTTGACTTCCCTGGATAATATTTGATCTCGCAATCAAAGTCTTTTAACAGATCAAGCCATCTACGCTGTCGCATGTTCAACTCCGACTGAGAAAACAAGTATTTTAGGCTTTTATGGTCTGAGTAGATCTTAAATTTCTCGCCATAAAGATAATGACGCCAGATCTTTAGTGCAAATACGATAGCCGCCAATTCAAGATCATGAATGGGGTATCGAGTCTCGTGAGTCTTCAACTGTCTTGAGGCATATGCGACCACATGACCTCGCTGCATAAGAACACATCCCAAACCTCTGTGAAAGGCATCATAATATACAACGAAATCACCCGTACCTGAAGGAATCATCAAGAGAGGTGCACTGGTCAGCCTCTTCTTCAATTCTAGAAAGCTAGACTCACACTCCTCAGACCATAGGAATGGCGCATTCTTCTGTGTCAATTGTGTAATTGGCTTCGCAATACGGGAGAAATCTTGGATGAATCGTCTATAGTATCCTGCTAGACTCATGACACTGCGTATCTCTGGCACAGAAGTCGGTCTCGACCAACTGATCACAGCTTCTACTTTACTCGGATCTACAGAAATACCATCTCCGGAGATGATATGTCCCAAACAAAATTCACACTTTGACAATTTAGCATACAATCTCTCATTTCTCAGTGTCTGTAACACAATTCTGAGATGCTCTGCATGATCATTCCTGTTCTTAGAATACACCAGAATATCATCGATAAAGACAATCACAAAATCATCCAAATACCTCTGAAAGATTTGATTCATCAAGCTCATAAATACCGCCGGAGCATTTGTTAAACCAAAAGGCATAACAATAAATTCGAAATGCTGTCTTCGGTACGTCTATATCTCGAACTCGGAGCTGATGATATCTGGATCGCAAATCAATCTTAGAATAAACAGAGGATCCCTGCAACTGATCAAATAAATCATCGATTCTAGGCAAAGGATACTTATTCTTTATCGTGGCCTTATTCAGTTGCCTGTAATCGATACACAACCGCATCGATCCATCTTTCTTTCGCACAAATAGCACCGGAGCGCCCCAAGGAGATACACTAGGTCTGATATATCCGTTGGCTAGCAAATCTTCCAACTGTGCTTTCAATTCTTTCAACTCTATCGACGCCATCCTATTCGGAGCTCTTGAAATAGGAGTGGTACCTGGAAGCAAATCAATACTAAAATCTACCTCTCGCACTGGAGGTAACCCTGGAATTTCTTCTGGAAATACATCTGCAAATTCCCGTACTACTGGCAAATCTGCCAATGTCGGGCTAGATTTCTGTACATCTACCGCATACACAAGGAACCCATCTGCTCCTTTCTGCAGCAACTTATTCATAGTCAAAGCCGAAATCAAGGGAATCCGAGATCTGGAACCCATTCCGTAGAATTTACACTCTTCTGCCATTTCTGGTCTGAATCTGACAATCTTGTGGTAACAATCCACGGTGGCTCTGTACTTTGTTAACATATCAATTCCAACAATGCAATCAAAATCATCTAACCCAAGTACTATGCAATCTAGATCAATTTCATGACCCTCAAATTGTAAGATGCAATGTCTAACCGTAGTCACCGATATCAATCCACTTCGTAACGGAGAAGTAATAGACACGACATCCAACAATGACTCAACAGGAAAAGAATGCAATAATGCAAATCGTTCTGAAATGAATGTATGCGATGCACCCGTATCTATCAATATATATGCAGGATAACCGCAAAGGAAACAGTTACCTGCAATGACATCATCTGAGGCATCCTGTGCTTGCTCCTCTGTCAACGCAAACACCTGAGCCTGTTGTCTCTGAGGCTGACTCCCTGTCTGGCCACCTCTAGCTCGAGGCTGGGTCTGTGCAGGGGGCGGCTGGAAAGAGTGAACAGATGAAGCTTGCCTCTCAGGTTGAGTCACTGAGGCAGACGATCCTGCAGCCTGAAATCTCGATGCACCACTTCTCTGAGGACAGACCTTGGCATAATGCCCCGGTTGCTTGAATATGTTACATCTGCCCACTACACCCTGACACTGTTCTGTGGCATGCTTACCTCCACAAGTACTGCAATATCCACTTGTCACCTCTAAACTCTGGCCAGGACCTCTCTGTCTCGGCCCGCTGGAGCTCGACGAACTGCTCCCTGCTCTCTTGAATTGTTTGCCCTTCACTTTCAACGGATCCTTCCGCCCGCTGCTACTACCGCCGCTATCAAATCTAGAAGGAGGTTGTGCTGGAGGTAGTGGCGGTCTTGGACTTGGAGCAACATATGGAACACTCCGTTGTCTCAGCAACCCTGCTTCAGCTCCTTTGGCACGATTCAATGCATCTGAGAAGTTGTTGGGTCTCCCCGTATTCACCAACGTAAAGATATCTGGATTCAGGCCATTTATAAACTGATCTGCTATGGCCTCATCATTACCTGAAACGTGAGGTGCAAAGCGAAGCAAAGAAGAAAATTTAGCAACGTATTCTTCAATGTTCAATTTCCCTTGCCATGGAAAAGTGCTTTATTCTTTGAATTACATGCATGACCGCGGGTACGGTAGCTTTAAGGAGCGCTGGTGCGCCAAGCTCTCGGCAATTCTATCCAAAATGCAGAACATCGACCTCGGGTGCGGTCTCTGCAAGACCGCGGGTGACACCGCGGGTACGGTCTACTTGCACCGCGGTTGCGGTGATGCTACGAATAAGATGTGCCAACTTTCTGTCCATGCACCGCGGGTGCGGTGTCTCCTTGCACCGTAGGTGCGGTGTGGCTTCGGCAGCACATTCAAAATTCTCTAATATCTTATAATCAATAACAACTCAATTCTGATATCAAATCGGCTCCAAAACTACTCCGAAATTCATAACAATTTCATATTCAGTCTGTTTCTTAATCTGACTTCGATTCTATGATGTCTAATATGTCAAGAACAACATATATGAGTTCCATTCAATTCTGACAATATCATAATTTCAAAGCATGTCAAAACGTAGCAAAACTTATGTCCAGTTGTAGTCTACGTTGCTAGGAACTCGATACCGAAGTCGGATTCAAAATCTAACGGACGGATTGTTCGCAGAAGGCGTAAGGATTTCCCAAACTCTCTCCTCTTCTTTCTCAGATTTTCTACTGAATATTTTGAAGGATCCCTTGCTATATATATCAGTGCATGCATGTCATGAGGTGTCCTCATTTTCGCATAACACGTCGCACCGCGGGTGCGGTAAGTTCAAGACCGCGGGTGCGCTCATGCTTCGGCATTCTTATCTATTCTGAAATTGCACGACCGCGGGTGCGGTACATGTCAAGACCGCGGGTGCGGTCATGCACCGCGGGTGCGGTAATGAATGCACCGGGAGTGCGGTCACCCTTCGATAAAACTGACCAAGTTTCTGTCCACGCACCGCGGGTGCGGTACATGTAAGGGCGCGGGTGCAGTGTTGCTTCGGCAACACATTCTGAAATTCAAATAAATGCCCTCAGATTATCTTAAATCGTGTCTCAGTTGGAATTTCAATACTCACGTTAAATTATAAGTCAATAATCCTTGATTAACAGTGATTAATTCTCGGGCATTACATTTCTCCCCCTCTAAGATCTGAGTTCGTCCTCGAACTCGTAAGTAATCAATTCCGATATATCAGAAGAAATGTATCCAGAGTTTAAATCAGAAACTCATCTCAATGAATCTGTTCTGAAATTTCAATCTCATGTCAAGTTCTATTTCTGGAAATAGCTCTGATAAAATCAATCTCGCAATACTGGTTATACAACATCTGTATATACCCATCACCAGTTCGTAACAACTCAACATCATCAGCTATTATCGACTCTGTTTATCTCAATCAAATATATATTCGATCTTAGGTCTCAAATACCAACAGTCATCGTCCGACATTGGCATATTCAGTCTATTTATTATGAGCTGTTTTCATTTTCTTCGGAATTAGCTTCATCTTTTCAGTCATATCTCTGATCATTTCAGATCCAAACTCAAGAACCTCAGAGATATCATTTCAATAAAGAGATGATCCATATATCTTTCCGTACAACGCTTCAAAAGAAGTTATCTCAATACTCGTTTGATAGTTGTTGTTGTATGAAAATTCACAAAATGACAATGAATCCTGCCATTTAGTGTTAAAATCAAGCATTACAGCTTTCAGCATATTCTCCGAAATCTGGATAATCCACTATGACTGTCCATCAGATAGTGAATACTATTCAGTATTCAGATATAATCTAGTATCTAACTCTTATGGTACATTCTTTCCAACGTGTAAAATCAACCAAAATCACGGTCTAATATACTCAACTCTCAGTACTCCGTGTAATCTAATCATTTTCCTGACGGAATACTAATAGTATATCATATTTGTACATCTTCATGTACGGTTTAGCACTCGCAGACTAGATCAGTCTGTCATTCCTAACTCAATCCATACTCAATTCCGAGAGGAATGTAGTAACTTCATCACGATATCCTTGGAAATGTAATCTCATTTCCATTCAGGAATCGACATGTTACATAACCAATCTCTTGGTTTGTCTTCTTTCTGTCTTTATCTGTCTGTAATTCAGACATTTCAGTCCAAATTCTGCCATATATAATCTCATCTGTTTCTATCAAAACATTTTCTGCTATCAGGATGCCTACTGAATCAAGTATTGCACCCTTCTGACAATTTTGTCATTTCAAATTTAAAATATCGGGAACCAACAAGTCAGTTATTAATATACAATACAGTATTACTTACCTGATATTCTGATCGACACTCTATTCTGACTATTGATATTGAGTTCTAAACCTTCTGATCAACTTTTCGAACTGCTAACGTTTCCAAAATCAGCCCTGGTTCGGACTGTGCAATATAATCTCCATTGTCTATAATCTGTCTCAAGCACGTATTCAGAATAAAATCAATATTCAATCAGATTCAAAACATGCTAACTCATAAACCGCAACTATCTGACACTGATGCCAACCTCAACTGACTAATCACGGTTTAATTCTGTGAAAATCAACGAATATATCAACTTCAGATATAACACCTCCTGAATGCAATCTATCTCAATCAGGATTCACCATATCAACAGTTTCTGATCTCAACTCAAAGATAAAATCAATCTCTCTGAATTCAGATCTAGAATCTTATCTGGGGAAAACATTAATAACTTTCTTATCATTGGTAAATCAGCCAATGATAGACTCGACTTCAGTAAATCAACTGAATACATAAGGAGTCACTCTGCTCCTTTCTGTAATAATCGAGTCATAGCTAGTACGAATATCAAAGAAATTCTCAGTCTAGAATTCTTATCGTACAATATTCATCTCTTGGTCATCTCAGGTCTGATTCTCACCATCTTCTGGAACTAATCTATGGTAGCTCTGTACTTGATCAGCATATCAATATCAATAATGCAGTTCCAAAATCATAGAACACCAGTACAATACCATCTACCACACAATCTAACTCGATCTCATTCTTATCCTACTGTAGTATACAAGATCTAACAGAAATCACTGATACAAGATCTTTTCCCAAAAGAAAAGAAACAAATACTACAGTAAATAGGGACTCAACAGATAATGCATGCATCAATGCAAATCTTTCAGAGATAAAAATATGTGAAGCACCGGTATCCCTCAATACATATGCAGGATAATCAAACAAATCAGTTACCTGCAACATCATCATCTGGTGCTTCCTGAGCCTGCTCCTCGGTCAAAGCAAATACTCTGGCCTGCTGTCTAGGAGGCTGGCCAACTGTCTAGCTTCCTCCTGGCCTCTGCTGTGACTGAGATGGTGCTGGCTGAAATGAAGGGACAACCGCTGATCATCTACTCCACTGTGCCGCTGATCCCGCGGATTCGGCTCCCTGGGATCTTTGGGAATCCCTCTATGGACATACTCTAGCAAAATGTCCCTATTGTTTGCAGAAGTGGCAACTACCAAGTACTCATTGGCATTGCTCAGTGGAATGTCTCCCTCCACAATTTCCGCAGTAAACGCCGGTATAACTCTCCTGAGAACCACTGGAGCTAGAATAACTGCCGCCAGACTTCTTAAACTGCTTTCCTCTAGCCTTCAGAAAATGTTTCCTTCTACCACTGCTACTGCCACTCTCGAATCGGGGAGGTGGTTGCGGTGGTCTCAACACTGGAGGAACAAATTCAGCTCCTTTCTGCCTTATCAGGCCCGCTTCAGCGCCCTTTGCTCTATTCATGGCATCAGCAAAGTTATTCGGTCGTCCTGTGTTTACCAATGTAAAAATATCGGGATTCAAGCCATTGATGAACTGATCAGCAACGGCTTCGTCATTTTCAGACACATGTGGAGAAAACTTCAACAAGGTAGAGAACTTGGTCACATATTCTTCAATGTTCAGCTGACCCTGTCTCAAATTGGCAAACTACGCCCCCTTGTCTTTCCTGTACGATACTGGGAAAAATCTCTGATAAAACTCAGTTTTAAATACATCCCAAGTAATAATCGTACCTCGTTGCTCCAAGGCCCTCTTCATTGTAATCCACCAGCTTTTTGCAACATCAAGCAACTGGTGCCCAATCAATTTAATCTGGCGCTCATCACTGTACTCCAGTGAATCAAACAGCATCTCAATGTTACCTAACCAACTTTCACACTAAATTGATGTCTCAGTACCTGTAAGAGTCGGTGGTTTGAATGACTGGAACCTCTTCAGCAAGGTTTCCATTGGAGTCGGTGTTACATCCATTGGAGGATTTGATGTACTACCCTGTTCTGGTATTCTTCTGGGAGGCATATCTGAATATCACAAGGATTAGTAACTCAATCCAACAAACCTGTTTCAATTCAGTCCTTCCTCCGATCATCTTACTGCTGATCGAGAATCGGTTCAAATTCGTTCCCAATAATACATATTACAAAATCAAATCAGATAAATCAAGTAACATGTATTATATAAAGCAGTACAACATAATAGATTGCTAGCATGCAAAAGCAAGGAAGAAAACTCAATCTACCCCGCTCACTAGCCTCTTCTATCTCAATCTAAAGGATCTATCGCTCTGATACCACCTGTTTTGGGGACCCGAACGCTAATCAAGTTCTTAATCATTATTGGGACTAATTAATCAATTATAAACAGGGTCTAAATATTTTTTTTAAAATACAAAGCGGAAACGTAATGTAATTTACTCAAATTACATATGAAACATGAACATACAAATCTTGTGTTATCTACAAGAATTCAACTAAGTTCAACTACATATCAGTGCTGAATCCTATGTTGCTTCGAAGCCCGGATCTCCACGCTATCTAATCTTCTCTCATCCTCTTCTTGACCCTGATCCAGCCCCACCTGTTGTCATGCACACATACAAAACAAGACAACAGCCGGATAACTCCGGTGAGATATAAATATCCCAGTATAAACAATGTATACATGCAATCATATAAAAGCATATACCAAAGCATATATAAGAAATATTCTTAACCTGTATCAAATCAGAAACATAAATCAATATCAAGCATTCAATAAACATGAATGATATAAACAATGTAAATCAACATGTCATATCAGACTCAACTCAACCGACGCGTCGTCTCAGACTCGACTCAACTCTAACCTAGGGATCCCGATGTCTGGATATAGGTAATTATATCGAATCTCAGTCGATATGAGTGAATCAATCCCTAAACGGCATCGATATATTTAATATATCCAGTGTCTGGACGAATCAGTGTCTGGGCGAATCAGCCGCAGAATTGACGACTCAGTCAATAACACGACGAATCAGCCGGTAATTAGGCGAATCAGCCAACAACCACACAACTCAGCCTGTAATTAAGCGAATCAGCTTAAGTTTAGATGAATCAGTCAATAACCAGACGAATCAGCCGGTGACTAGGCGAATCAGCCTATAATAAGACGAATCAGTCAATAACAAGACGAATCAGCCGTGACTAGGCGAATCAGCCTATGACTCAACGACTCAATAATCAATACATGCAGTCAGTATCTAAGCAAATCAATCAATGACTAGCGAATCAGAAGCCATTACATGCAGTGGCTATAAATCAATAGATTACAATCATAAGTCTCATCAATTGCAAATATCAATGAAATAAATGAAAGTATGTGATTTAGGGAGACTCGAGTCAAACCTCACTCGAGTTGTGCAATCCCAACTCAACATTAATTTATACCTTTCTTTCTGATATTCTGACTCTGTCGAAGTCTCGAACCCCAAGCCTGTCAATACTCAGTCTGAAAATGACAATATTGAGGGTACATTATCAATACACCACTCAAGCACTAATGGATATAATCAGAATTCAATCAAATTCTGTGTCAACAACATAACGGCGTAATCTCAATATATCCAGCCATATCATATCAGTCAGATATCAATTCTAATATCTCATAATCAATAACAACTCAATTCTGATATCAAATCGGCTCCAAAACTACTCCGAAAATCATAACAATTTAATATTCAGTCCGTTTCTTAATCTGACATCGATTCTATGATGTCTAATATGTCAAGAACAACATATATGAGTTCCATTCAATTCTGACAATATCATAATTTCAAAGCATGTCAAAACGTAGCAAAACTTACGTCCAGTTGTAGTCTACGTTGCTAGGAACTCGATACCGAAGTCAGATTCAAAATCTAACGGACGGATTGTTCGCAGAAGGCGCAAGTATTTCCCAAACTCTCTCCTCTTCTTTCTCAGATTTTCTACTGAATATTTTGAAGGATCCCTTGCTATATATATCAGTGCATGCATGTCATGAGGTGTCCTCATTTTCGCATAACACGTCGCACAGCGGGTCCAGTAAGTTCAAGACCGCGGGTGCGCTCATGCTTCGGCATTCTTATCTATTCTGAAATTGCACGACCGCGGGTGAGGTACATGTCAAGACCGCGGGTGCGGTCATGCACCGCGGGTGCGGTAATGCTTGCACCGCGGGTGCGGTCACCCTTCGATAAAACTGACCAAGTTTCTGTCCATGCACCGCGGGTGCGGTACATGCAAGGGCGCGGGTGCAGTGTTGCTTCGGCAACACATTCTGAAATTCAAATAAATGGCCGCAGATTATCTTAAATCGTGTCTCAGTTGGCCCTTCAATACTCACGTTAAATTATAAGTCAATAATCCTTGATTAACAGTGATTAATTCTCGGGCATTACAGTAGGCAACTCCAAAATAAAGTCCATAGAAATGTCGATCCAAGTTCTTTTTAAGAATAGCACGCAAAAGTGTTCCCAAAGTTCTATTGACAACATCAGTTTGTCTATCCGTTTGAGGATGACAAGTAGTAGAAAATGTTACGCCTTAAACGCATACAAATCTCGAGGATGAGATTAATGTTTTTAATGCTGTAACATATCCCAAAGTTTTTGTTTTGATGATACCAAAACGTGGATTAAAAATGTACTAATGTTTTATATTGAGGCATGCAGGAAATTAAGAACAGGTTACGTTCGGAAGATCCGACATTCGGTTCGGACGGTCCGAAATTGTGCAATTCAGAAGCAAAATAGAAGCTGTTCGGAAGCTGCGAGGAGAGCGTTCGGACGTTCCGAAGACGTGATCGGACGTTCCGAACACAAGCAATCAAATCACTTCAATGCGGAGACAAATTGATATGACTGATTGATCGAGTAAGATTTCGGACGCTACGAAGGACATTTCGGACGCTACGAAGTGTTGAAGATTTCAAATCTCCGGAAACGCGGGAATGTTCGGACGGTACGAACTGGAGTTCGGACCTTCCGAAGCTGTGCATAGACGGTCTGAAAGAACTGTTCGGAAGCAACGAAGTTTGATCGGTTCCTCCGAAGCATATGTTCGGACCATACGAAGTCAAGAACGGACGATCCGAAGTCATCCCAAAATTACGGAAATTGATTTCAATCACATCGGACGTTCCGAAGCATAAACAGAAGATCCGAACCTTGGCGTCCAAGACTAGTATAAATAGGCCTTTGAGGATGCATTTTCAATCATCCAATCCCACTCCACTCTCTCTTGTCTCTTACAAAGCTTTCTACTATCTCTTGTGTGCGTTGATTAAAAGAGTTGTAATATCAAAAGAGTTGTAGAAAAAGAGTGAAAGTAATACTCTCGAGTGGGTTGTAAAGTTCGTGGCTATCCTTGGAGCCCTCAAGGCCAAGTAGACGCATCGAGGCGTGGTTGTAAAAGCTAGCTTGGAGCTCCTAAAGCCAAGTCGATATAGTGATACCTCGATCCTCATCGAGAAGGGGAGACGTAGACGATTCTTCGTCGAACTTCCATAAACATCTCTATCCCTCTTTACTTTACGCATTTACTTTACTACGCATTTATTTTACGCACTTACTTTACGCATTCATTTGTGATTGTCCCTCAAGTCTTCCGCTTGCAATTTTTGCAAACTCGTTTTAAAAACGCTAAAGGGCCTAAAAGAACCTATTCACCCCCCCTTTAGGTTCTTCAAGTGGTATCAGAGCAAGGTTTTTCAAAATCTTTTAAAATGGCCAATCTAGCAAGCGAGTATGCCCAAGGACAATCCACAAATCGTCCCCCTCTTTTCAATGGTACTAATTACGGATATTGGAAAAATAGAATATCTCTATACATCCAATCCGTCGATTACGACCTTTGGAAAATAACGGTGAAAGGTCCCTATATCCCCATGAAAACGGTGGATAATAAGGAAATTCCTAAGGGAATGGATGACTTCACCAAGGACGATATGAAACTTATCTCTCAAAATGCTAAAGCTATGAATATTCTTCATTGTTCTCTAGATATGAATGAATACAACCGAATCTCGGCTTGTACCTCCGCCAAAGAGATTTGGGACAAATTGGAGATTTGCCACGAGGGAACCAATCAAGTCAAAGAAACGAAGATAGACCTTCTCCAACTCAAGTACGAGACCTTTGAGATGGAACCCAAGGAGGATATCGACACCATGTTCCGGCGGCTCACCCAAATCATCAATGAGCTTGCCCAACTTGGTGAGAACTACCCAACTAAACAAGTGTGGAGGAGAGCCCTTCGAGCATTACCGGCGGAATGGGATGCAAAGCGCACGGCTATCATTGAATCCAACAAGGGAGATGCGGCATCCTACGACCTTGATCAACTTCATGGGACCCTAAAGACCCATGAACTTGAAGTATCTACCCGGAAGGAGACAAAGAAAGATGACGACAAAGTAAAGGCGAAAGGGATCGCCTTGACCAGTCAACTTGAAGATAGCGACGATGAAGAAATGGCACTCCTCACTAGAAAGTTCAAAAGATTCATGCGGAGTTCCAACTTCAACAAGAAAGACAAAAAGTTTGAGAAGGAAGTGACCTGCTACAACTGTCAACAAAAGGGTCACTATGCAAACGAGTGTCCCTCCAAGAAGAAGGCCGGCAAAGACAAGAAAAAGGCCCTTCTAGCCACATGGAGCGACAGCGACAACGAAGAGGAGTCTACCCTATGCTTCATGGCGAAGGAAGATCATCTGACCGACTCGGATGACGACGAGGTACCCTCTTACGATGAATTACTCTCCGCTTACACTAGTATGTACAATAAGGCTAAGTCACTTAGAAATGAGAATAAGCAACTTAAAACTGAACTAGAAGCTAGGATGCATGACAACACTAAGCTCAAGACAAACCTAAGAGACTTAGAGAAAGCCTTCAACAAGTTCAATGTGAGTAGCGGTAAACTAGAAAACCTCTTGAGCATGCAAAGGTGTAACTTCGACAAAGGAGGTCTAGGATATGAAAAGAAATCAGTCAACTTCGCTAGTCTTATCGCAAAGGCAAAACCAAGAACACCACCAACATGTACTTACTGTTGTAAGATAGGCCACATAAGACCTAAATGCAAGAAACTTAGACACCAACACAACAAAAATAGTTATTGGAAATGTATCCCTAAATCCCCAACTACTACTAACCCCAAAGGACCCAAAGAAACGGGTACCAACTATCAAACTGTATCTCAACCTTGTAGGGACAAAGGGGAGACAAGTCATCGAGCACTTGGTATCTTGACAGTGGATGCTCTCGACACATGACGGGAGAAAAGAAGCTGCTACAATCCATTCGACCAAAAGAAAAGGGATCGGTGACCTTCGGAGACAACAGCAAAGGGATCATAGAAGGCATCGGCTCAATAGGTATATCTAACTCTACTATTATTGATGATGTACTTCTTGTGAAAGGGCTTAAACATAACCTCCTAAGCATTAGTCAATTGTGCGATAGGGGTTATGAAGTCAAATTCACACCACACGATTGCACTGTATCACTCACAACTGACAAAACCATTAGTTTCAAAGGTTATAGAAGTGAAAATGTTTACAAGGTCGATTTAAAGATTTCATCTTTTTCAAAAATAAAAAGCCTTGTAACATTAAATGTTGATGACAACATTCTTTGGCATAGACGACTTGGTCATGTTGGGATGAGCACCATAGAAAAACTTTTAAAACTTGACCTAGTTTCCGGAATGCCAAAGCTGAATTTAAAATTAGATTCTTTTTGTGATGCTTGTCAACTTGGTAAACACACAAAGGAATCTTTCAAAAATAAAAATTTTGTATCCACTTCTATGCCCCTTGAATTACTTTACCTAGATTTATGTGGTCCCTCGAGGACAACTAGTCTAGGAGGAAAATCTTATGCTTTTGTCATTGTAGATGATTTTTCACGTTTTACTTGGACATTGTTTTTAGCCCACAAAAATGATGCCTTTGATCATTTCAAAATTTTTGTCAAAAAGGTTGAAAATGAGAAAAATCTTTTGATCAAACAAATCCGTAGTGACCACGGAACGGAATTTCAAAATGAAAATTTTTCAATTTTTTGTCAAAGCAAAGGCATTGGTCACAACTTTTCTTGTCCTAGAACTCCTCAACAAAACGGTGTCGTTGAGAGGAAGAATAGGACCCTAGTAGAGATTGCAAGGACCATGCTATGTGAGCATTCTCTACCAAAATATTTTTGGGCTGAAGCAATGAGTTCTGCTTGTTACATCATCAATCGCGTATCAATAAGGCCAATTCTCAAGAAAACTCCATACGAACTATGGAGAGGGAGAAAGCCTAATATTTCTTACTTCCGCGCTTTTGGATCAAAATGCTTCATCCACAACAATGGTAAGAACAACCTGGGTAAGTTCGATGCTAAATCGGACAAAGGTATCTTTCTTGGTTACTCTACTTCTAGCAAAGCATATAGAGTCTTTAATAAACGTACTTTACTAGTTGAAGAATCTATTCATGTCATATTTGATGAAACTAACCCTTGCTTGCCTAGACCTGTTGTTTCTGATGATGATGATATAGATATCCTTGGCGAAAAGTTGGAGTCCACAAGCCTAGATGATGTTCCTAAAGATCAAGAGGACGCACCTCTTCCGAAGGAGTGGACTACACACAAGGATCATCCCATGGACCTCATCATTGGAAGCCCATCGAAGGGAGTATCTACTCGCTCTTCTAATATGTGCAATTATCTTGCTTTTCTTTCTCACATAGAGCCTAAGAACATAGAAGAAGCTTTACTTGATGATTCTTGGATTATTGCTATGCAAGATGAACTAAATGAATTTAGAAGGAATAAAGTTTGGAATCTTGTACCTAGACCCACTGATAGACCTGTCATAGGAACTAAATGGGTATTTAGGAAAAAGTTAGATGAGCATGGTACAATCACTAGAAATAAAGCTAGGCTAGTAGCTAAAGGATATAGTCAAGAAGAGGGAATTGATTATGATGAGACTTATGCCCCTGTTGCTAGACTAGAATCCATTCGCATGCTACTTGCTTTTGCTTGCTCTAGAGACTTTAAATTGTTTCAAATGGATGTTAAAAGTGCTTTTCTTAATGGTGATTTGAAAGAAGAAGTGTATGTTGAGCAACCTGTTGGTTTTGAAGATGTGCACTTATCTGATTATGTGTATAAACTTGATAAGGCTTTGTATGGTTTGAAACAAGCTCCTAGAGCTTGGTATGAGAAATTATCTACCTTTTTGCTGTCTAATGGTTTTTGTAGAGGTAAAGTTGATATTACCTTATTTACCTTGACTAAAAATAATGATTTGCTGATAGTACAAATATATGTAGATGATATTATTTTTGGTGCTACTAATGAACACTTGTGTAGAGATTTTTCTAAGCTTATGCAGGATCACTTTGAGATGAGCATGATGGGCGAACTCAACTACTTCCTTGGTCTCCAAATCAAGCAATGCAAGGATGGTTTCTTTGTCAACCAAGGGAAGTACATCAAGGATATGCTAAAAAAGTTTGGGATGGAGTCTTCCAAAGCCTCATCCACACCTATAAGCACGACAGTCAGACTCGACAAAGATGAGGGAGGTAAACCTGTTGACCAAAAGTTATTTCGTAGCATGATTGGCTCCCTACTCTATGCGACTGCTAGTAGACCTGACATTATGTTTAGTGTTTGCTTGTGTGCACGATTTCAATCATGTCCAAAGGAATCACACTTATTCGCCTTAAAACGCATTTTCAAATATCTTTCAAATACTCCAAATCTCGGATTATGGTATTCTAAGAACTCATTTTTCGATTTAAAAGCTTACTGTGATGCCGACTTTGGAGGATATAAGGTGGATAGAAAGAGCACTAGTGGAACTTGTTTCTTTTTGGGAAATTGCTTGGTGTCATGGTTTTCTAAAAAGCAAAACTGTGTTGCACTTTCAACGACCGAGGCCGAGTATATGGCTGCCGGTAGTTGTTGTGCACAAATTCTTTGGATGAAGTATCAATTACTCGACTATGGTGTTACTTTTTCAAAAATTCCAATCTTTTGTGATAATACAAGCACCATATGTCTAACAAAGAATCCAGTTCAACATTCTCGTACTAAACATATTGACATTCGACATCATTTCATTCGTGATCACATTGAGCAAAATGATGTTGAACTTCACTATGTTGACACCAAGAATCAAATTGCTGATATTTTTACAAAACCACTAGATGAATCTACTTTTACTCGTTTGCGTGGTGAACTTGGCATGATTGAGTTGTAAACACTAGTCGAATACTCTCGTACATATTTGTTAAATTGAGGGGGAGTATTATTAATGTGAGCATTATAATGTCGGATAATACAAATTAATTGTATTTATCCATAATTATGGCTCAACATTCATTTATGTGCTAAATATTTTAAATTTTAGGTGTTCCTCATCTTGGCTACTTCGGAATCACCGCTCCTATTCGGATGCTCCGTTTCACCTCGGATCCACCGAACGTGTTCGGATCGTCCGAACCTGACCATAGGTTCCAGAACCTCTGATTCACTCTTCGGACCATCCGAACAAACATCGGATCGTCCGAACCCCCTTCCGATGTCATTTAATGTTCGCGCCTTCCCATGCCTGATTGTCAGACTTCGGACTCTCCGTTTACGCTTCGTAGCCTCCGTTCTATGATCGGATTTTCCGATTGCGAATCGGATCGTCCGAACTGACTGCCAGATAACCGTTCCGTTCAAAGTCCGGACCTTCCGAACTCATGTTCGGACCGTCCGAACATGGCCTATAAATAGGCGTTCGGATCCTCTGATTTATTTGCTCATTCACTCCTTCTTTCTTTCCCCACACAAAACACTCACTACTCACTATGCCTCCGTGCCGTAACGTAGCTGGCCGAAATGTTCGCCCTCGTCACGGTGCCTTTCATCATGATCTTACCCAACCACCCAATCCTCGTCCTACCCCACCTGAATTCGAAACCCGTAACATTCTGCCTGGTCGTACCCTTCACACCGAATACCTCCGTGCGAATTCCTTTACGTTGATTACTCTTATTGAGTCTCAACGTTGGGGAAACTTCTTTCTACCTTCCGTACCCGATCTCATCTACCCCTCTCTCATACATCAGTTCTATGCGAACTTTTCCCTAGTTCTTGGTGGTGATGACACTCGTGTTGTTACCATTGTTCAGGGTCGGTTCATTTCTTTTTCTACCGCCGACCTCTCCACTTGGTTCGATCTTCCTCGAGACGGACCGAGTGAGTTCTTTTCTCAGTCTTGGACTGAGAATGACCCTACTTTTGATCGAGTCACTGCCTTGACCACCATCTTCGGTCGTCCGCCTACTCCTGCCGATGACCGTCCTCATGCGAAGGACCTTCCTCCTCAGCTTCAGCTTGTTCTGAAGCTCATCACTTCTTCTATTGTTCCTCGCAGTGGAGACCTCTCCACTTGCAAATATCTCGATCTGTACATTCTCTATTATTTAGTCTCCCAGCGTCCATTTAACCTTCCCCGTTTTCTTATGTACGCCATGGATTACGCGGCTTCTTCTACTCGCGTCTCTTTTCCATTTGGCCGGTTCATTAACCGGATTCTAGCCCATCTGGGCATTGACTTTACAGATGAAGAATCCTTATCTATTTCTCCTCGCGAGACTATCGACCATGATACTGTTGTTAAGATGGGACTCTCTTGGAATCCCGTCTTATCCTCTTGGGTCATCGACAAGGATCGCATCTTTGCGTCCTATCGTCCGACCGAACACTTTCATGTTCCCTTCGGTCTCCTTCCTCCTCACGTTCAGACGAGAGGATTTCCCGCTGGTCCCCCTACTACGGGTACCACTCCTACCCCTTCGTTTGATATTCCCTCTACATCCCATCAGCGTGTTCCCGACCCTATTAGCACTCCTTTGATGACCATGGATGACCTTCCTCATGGCTTCACTCCGCCTGCTCCCTCTGGACCCTACGATCGGATTTTCGAGTATCTCGAGCGATTGGAGACTCGTTTCGACACTCGTTTTTCTCTTTTAGAGTCTACCTTAGAGCGCCATCATACCGAGACTTCTTCGCGTCTGGATTCCATCGAGGCTGAGATGAGGAGACATAGAGAGTCGCGGGATGCGGATTCTTAGCTTATGTTTTTGTTATTTTTTATTTTATCTTTATGCATCATTGTATAAAAGAATTGCATTTATTAGTGGATATTTTACCTGTTTATTTGTCTCTCTTTATGCTTATGTCTTTTTGCTTATCACAAAAAGGGGGAGAATTTATTTGGTTAAAATTGCTGTTAATTGGTTATTAAATAAATTCGCCTTAATTCAACCTCTTAGACTTGTTATTTGATTAAGGGGGAGTTATTTAATAATAATTTAGATTATGTTGATTATTGTTTCTCAATTTTTAACCAAGTTTTGTGATCATCAAAAAGGGGGAGATTGTTACGCCTTAAACGCATACAAATCTCGAGGATGAGATTAATGTTTTTAATGCTGTAACATATCCCAAAGTTTTTGTTTTGATGATACCAAAACTTGGATTAAAAATGTACTAATGTTTTATATTGAGGCATGCAGGAAATTAAGAACAGGTTACGTTCGGAAGATCCGACATTCGGTTCGGACGGTCCGAAATTGTGCAATTCAGAAGCAAAATAGAAGCTGTTCGGAAGCTGCGAGGAGAGCGTTCGGACGTTCCGAAGACGTGATCGGACGTTCCGAACACAAGCAATCAAATCACTTCAATGCGGAGACAAATTGATATGACTGATTGATCGAGTAATATTTCGGACGCTACGAAGGACATTTCGGACGCTACGAAGTGTTGAAGATTTCAAATCTCCGGAAACGCGGGAATGTTCGGACGGTACGAACTGGAGTTCGGACCTTCCGAAGCTGTGCATAGACGGTCTGAAAGAACTGTTCGGAAGCAACGAAGTTTGATCGGTTCCTCCGAAGCATATGTTCGGACCATACGAAGTCAAGAACGGACGATCCGAAGTCATCCCAAAATTACGGAAATTGATTTCAATCACATCGGACGTTCCGAAGCATAAACAGAAGATCCGAACCTTGGCGTCCAAGACTAGTATAAATAGGCCTTTGAGGATGCATTTTCAATCATCCAATCCCACTCCACTCTCTCTTGTCTCTTACAAAGCTTTCTACTATCTCTTGTGTGCGTTGATTAAAAGAGTTGTAATATCAAAAGAGTTGTAGAAAAAGAGTGAAAGTAATACTCTCGAGTGGGTTGTAAAGTTCGTGGCTATCCTTGGAGCCCTCAAGGCCAAGTAGACGCATCGAGGCGTGGTTGTAAAAGCTAGCTTGGAGCTCCTAAAGCCAAGTCGATATAGTGATACCTCGATCCTCATCGAGAAGGGGAGACGTAGACGATTCTTCGTCGAACTTCCATAAACATCTCTATCCCTCTTTACTTTACGCATTTACTTTACTACGCATTTATTTTACGCACTTACTTTACGCATTCATTTGTGATTGTCCCTCAAGTCTTCCGCTTGCAATTTTTGCAAACTCGTTTTAAAAACGCTAAAGGGCCTAAAAGAACCTATTCACCCCCCCTTTAGGTTCTTCAGAAAACAACAATTTCGTGCCAAGTTTAGCCCATAAAGTCTTCAAAAAGTAACTCAAGAATTTAACATCGCGACCAGAAACAATAGTCCTAGGCATGCCATGCAACCTAACGACTTCTCTAAAGAACAAATCCGCAATGTTTGAAGCATCATCGGTTTTATGACAAGCTATAAAATGTGCCATATTAGAGAATCTATCAACAACAACAAAAATAGAATCCCTCCCATTCTTAGTCCTAGGCAAGCCCAAAATAAAGTGTGGGGACCCGGACTCTAATTCTTTTTCTTGGGATTAAATGGATCGTTGTTATAAAACGTGGGTCAAATTTTCGCTTTTTACATTAAATCAAATGTAACTAAACAAGCATAATTCTTTATTAAATTTACAACATACAAACGCAAAATACATGTCCTGCTCTGTATGTCCTCAACTAAACAGTATTAAAATACAGTACATAATAAAAGACAACTACTGGTCCATCTGCTACGCCCGTGATCTCCACGCTAACCCGATCATCTCTGTTTCGACCCAGATCCTGCCCCACCTGTTGTTATGCACACATACAGACATAACAACAGCCGGAAAACTGGTGAGAACAAATCCCAGTGTAAACATGTATACATGCATTTAAACAATCTAAACACATGAAACATGCTAATATGAATATCATTCATATATAATCATGCAATGCGAATCTAATCATGTCTAGACTCGACTCGACTAGAACTCTAGGGATCCCGTTGTGAATAAGACGGCACTGTCTGTCACCTACCCTCCCAATCGAGGTGCTGACCGTCTTATTCCTAGACTTCGGCCTGATCTGTATCCGCGTCTACAATAGGGGCGGTGATCTTCCCCTAAGCTGTGATATCGCCGAACGTCTAGTAGTCTGCCTGATCTCCAGACTGTCCTATCTTAATGCATGAATACACAATCTGTAAACACGCATAATCATTCTAATGCAATGCCACATGATCTGTAAACAAAGCATAGTAAGATTTGTATACAATTCTATAAACAAATCTATAAACAATCATAATCATATATAGATATAAACAATAAAACAAGTATGTGATTTTGGTTGGGAAACTCAAATATGATCTCATTTGAGTCGTGATTCCCCAAACAAAACATGTACTATACCTTTCGTCGCACAATCGCTGTCACGGTCGCCAAACTGAATCTGAAATGGAATGTTGATATACAATCTATCAATCTCTAATCTAAATCAACACATATCCAAGTCACTACGTGATCTCGATACAATTTGACGGCATAACGACGTATATTCTTAACACCGGTCAATCCAAATCTAAACAAATATCAACATTATATCATCCTCAACTCATACTCAAATCCTATGCACAAAACCATATTCAGAATCGATACAATGTATTGCTACTATGCTGAATTTCATAATAATTGCATATGATATCTGTTCTTCGATCTGTTTACAAATATATCATGCTCAATACGTCAAGAACATAATATAACTATCATATTCCAATTCCTCTAACATCTAAATCGTGAAACTTGCTAGAATTAAGCAATACTTACATCACTTGTAGTTTTCAAAGCAAGGAACACAATTCTTAACTCGGATTATGATTTGGATGGCAAAATCGTGAGATATCTAAATTCAAGAGCAAGAACTCTCCTTCTTCCTTAAGTTTCCCTTTTCTCTCCTTCTCTCGGCTGTGTCATCTGAGCAAGAAGGAAATGAAGCCAGCTCTATATATACTTTGCATGATTTATAACACATGGCTTCATCTTTTCGTAACACGCAGCACCGCGGGTGCGGTCACACTAGGAGCGTGGGTGCGCCATGGTTTCGGCAGAACTTTTAATTTTTCACAAGTGATGACCGCGGGTGCGGTCATGTAAATACCGCGGGTGCGGTGTGGCTACGGGAATTCACTCATTTTCTGCCCATTGCACCGCGGGTGCGGTGCTTGCCAGACCGCGGGTGCGGTCTTGCACAGCTAAAATTTCATATTTTATCGCATCGTTTCGCCCCGTCTGTTCTTGCGTTTCGTATTCAACTATCTACAAGAATCTTAGGCATTACATTTCTCAATTTCTTTCTATTCATATCCAATCTAGGGCATTACATTTCTCCCCCTCTAAGAAATGATTTCGTCCTCGAAATCGCATGTCATTCTATCAATGCAAGTATAAAAGTAATCACATCAAAACTAAACACATAGTTACATTATTGAAATAACTCGGGATGTTTCTGGCGCATATCTGCTTCCGTCTCCCATGTCGCTTCTTCGATACCATGACGACTACACTGAACTTTCACAAGTGGAATAGTCTTCGTTCTGAGCTGCTTATCTTTCCGATCAAGAATCTGTATCGGTTGTTCCACATTGCTCAAAGTATGATCAAGTTCAGCTTCGTCAGGTTGAATGACATGAGAAATATCTGGCATATATCTTCGTAACATTGATACATGAAACACGTCATGTATTCCGGATACAGAAGGAGGAAGAGCAAGTCTATAAGCTCTATCGCCAATCTTTTCAAGAATTTCGTAAGGACCGACGTATCTAGGAGACAGCTTCCCTCGTTTGCCAAATCTAACAACGCCTCGGAAAGGAGAAATCTTTAAGAATACTCTATCTCCTGCCTCAAATGCTAACGGTCTACGTCGGATATTGGCGTATTTCGCTTGTCTATCTTGTGCTGTCTTCATTCTCTTCTGAATGACTTTCACTTTCTCTGTCATGTCACGAATCATATCCGGCCCTAGTTCTGGTACTTCTGAGATATCATCCCAATATAGCGGAGATCTGCACTTCTTGCCATACAAAGCTTCAAACGGTGCCATCCCGATACTCGTCTGATAGCTATTATTGTAAGAAAATTCGCAAAGAGGTAGGGAATCTTGCCAACTAATGCCAAAATCTAACACAACGGCTCTCAACATATCCTCTAATGTCTGGATAGTCCGCTCTGACTGTCCGTCTTTCTGAGGATGGTAAGCAGTACTCAGGTGTAATGTCGTACCCAAAGCCTGCTGTAAACTGTGCCAGAAGTGAGAAGTGAATCGTGGATCACGATCTGATACGATAGACTTCGGCACTCCATGCAATCTGACTACCTCTCGAATATATATCTCCGCCATCTGATCTTGTCTATACGTCATTCGGTACGGAATGAAACAAGCTGATTTGGTCAACCTGTCGATAACGACCCAAATCGCATCGCAACCTTTGGATGATCGAGGTAACTTCGTCACAAAATCCATGGAAATGTGATCCTATTTCCATTCTGGAATGGCTAAACTCTGAAGTAACCCTCCGGGCTTCTTCCTTTCAGCTTTTACCTGTTGGCAGTTCAAACACTTAGACACGAATTCTGCAATATCTGACTTCATCTGTTTCCACCAGAAATGTGTCTTCAAGTCATTGTACATCTTCCTGCCACCAGGATTAATACTGAACCGACTACAATGTGCCTCTGACAGAATCTGCTATTTCAACTCGGCAACATCTGGTACAACAAGACGGTTATTCACGTACAACACATGATCATGTACCTGATATTCTGACATATGCCCTGATCTGATAATTTGAATCGATCTTTGCACGTTCTGATCTCTTCTCTGTGCTTCTTTGATCCTCATGATCAAATCTGGCTCAACTTGAATAGCAGCAAGTCGTAGTGGCCTCCTATCTGTATCAAATGCTAATCCAGAGAGACAGAAACTTTCAACTAACTTTGTAACACCTATTGTCGATAAGGATAAAGAACAAACCTTTCGACTCAAGGCGTCTGCAGCTGCGTTTGACTTTCCAGGATAATATTTGATTTCACAGTCAAAATCTTTCAGTAAATCTAACCATCTACGCTGCCTCATGTTCAATTTTGATTGAGAGAATAGGTACTTTAGGCTCTTGTGATCGGAAAAGATCTCAAATTTCTCGCCGTAGAGATAATGACGCCAAATCTTTAATGCAAATACGATAGCCGCCAATTCCAGATCATGAATGGGGTATCGAACTTCATGTGGCTTCAATTGTCTCGAGGCGTATGCGATCACATGACCTCGTTGCATAAGCACACATCCCAAACCTCTGTGAGAAGCATCGCAATATACAACGAAATCACCCGTACCTGAAGGTATCGTCAGCACTGGAGCACTAGTCAGCTTTTTCTTCAGTTCTAGGAAGCTAGACTCGCACTCCTCTGACCAAACGAATGGCATATTCTTCTGTGTCAATTGTGTGATTGGCTTTGCAATACTGGAGAAATCTTGGATAAATCTTCGATAGTATCCTGCCAGACCCATGAAACTGCGTATTTCCGGTACCGAAGTCGGTCTTGGCCAATTGATCACAGCTTCCACTTTACTCGGATCAACAGAAATACCATCACCAGAAATGATATGCCCCAAGAATACAACTCGATTCAGCCAAAACTCACACTTTGATAATTTTGCATACAATCTCTCATTTCTTAGTGTCTGTAACACAATTCTGAGATGATCTGCATGCTCCTTCCTGTTCTTAGAATATACCAAAATATCATCAATGAAGACAATCACAAATTCATCCAAATACCTCTGAAACACTTGGTTCAACAAGCCCATAAATACCGCAGGAGCATTTGTTAAACCAAAAGGCATGACAATAAATTCATAATGTCCATACCTGGTTCGAAATGCTGTCTTCGGTATATCTACATCTCGAACTCTGAGCTGATGATACCCAGAACGTAAATCAATCTTAGAATAGACAGAGGATCCCTGCAACTGATCAAATAGATCGTCAATTCTAGGCAAAGGATATTTATTCTTGATCGTTGCCTTATTCAGTTGCCGGTAGTCTATACACAATCGCATCGAACCGTCTTTCTTTCGCACGAACAGCACCGGAGCGCCCCAAGGAGATATACTAGGTCTGATATATCCCTTGGCCAGAAGATCTTCTAGCTGTGCTTTCAATTCTTTTAGTTCGATGGGTGCCATCCTATACGGAGCTCTCGAAATAGGGACGGTACCTGGTACAAGATCAATACTAAAATCTACCTCTCGCACTGGAGGTAATCCTGGGATTTCATCTGGAAAAATATCTGGAAATTCCCGTACTACTGGCAGATCCGCCAATGTCGGGCTCGACTTCTACATATGTACAGCATAAATAAAGAAACCATCTGCTCCTTTTTGTAGCAATCTGTTCATAGTAAGAGCTGAAATCAAGGGAATCCGAGATCTGGAACCCTTCCCGTAGAATTTCCACTCGTCTGTCATCTCGGGTCTGAATCTGACAATCTTATGGAAACAATCCACGGTAGCTCTGTACTTCGTTAGCATGTCAATACCGACTATACAATCAAAATCAGCTAGACCCAATACTATATAATCTAGGTCAATCTCATGCCCTTCAAACTGTAGAATGCAATGTTTAACCGTAGTTACAGATATCAATCCACTTCCCAACGGAGAATTAATAGATACAACCTCTAACAAAGACTCAACAGGCAATGAATGCAACAATGCAAATCGCTCTGAAATTAATGTATGCGATGCACCTGTATCTATCAAGATATAAGCAGGATAACCATAAAGAGAACAGTTACCTGCTATAACATCATCTGGTGCATCTTGTGCTTGCTCTTCTGTCAATGCAAACACTTGAGCCTGTTGCCTCGGGGGTTGACTCACAGTCTGACTACCCCTGGCTCTGGGTTGAGTCTGTGTCGGGGGAGGCTGAAAAGAGTGAACCGATGATGCCTGCCGCTCAAACTGAGGTACTGGCCCGGATGCTCGTCCACTCAAGGCTGACTGTACACTCCTCTGTGGGCAGACTTTGGCAAAATGCCCCGGTCGCCTACAAATGTTACATCGGCCTGTAACTCCTTGGCATTGTTCAGTCTCATGTTTTCCTCCACAGGAACTACAATAAACACTTGAATACCTGGTACTCTGATCAAAACCAGTCTGTCTTGATCCACTGGAGCTCGAAGAGCTGCTCCCAGGTCTTTTGAACTGTTTCCCCTTCGCCTTCAGCTGTTCCTTTCTGCCACTGCTACTACCGCCGCTTTCAAATCTAGGAGGAGGAGATTGCACTGAAGGTTGTGGTGGTCTTGGCGCAGGAGCAACATATGGAGCACTCCGCTGTCTTATCAATCCTGCTTCTGCTCCTTTGGCACGGTTCAAGGCCTCAGCGAAATTGTTGGGTCTTCCCGTATATACCAACGTAAAGATATCGGGATTTAAGCCGTTTATGAACTGATCTGCCACGACTTCATCATTACCTGAAACGTGAGGTGCAAAACGAAGCAAGGAAGAAAATTTAGCAACGTACTCTTCGATGTTCAGTTGCCCTTGCCTTAAGTTTGTAAACTCAGCGCCTTTATCTTTACGGTAGGATATAGGAAAGAATCGCAGATAAAACTCTGTCTTGAACGTTTTCCATGTAATCTCCGTGCCACGCTGTTCCAATGCTCTTTTGATGTTCAACCACCAATTCTTCACCACATCTTGCAGTTGATGGCCAATGAGTTTGACTCTTTTCTCGTAACTGTATTCAGGAGACTCGAACAACATCTCGATATCTTCCAACCAGCTTTCACATTCGATGGCGTTTTCTGTACCTCGTAAGGTAGGTGGTCGGAAGGACTGGAATCGTTTGAGCAACGTCTCCATTGGCGTAGCAGTAACGTCCATTGGTCTCTGGATGTGCTACCCTGTTCTGGTGCTGTGGGTCGTAGAGGGCACTGCTGCTCTTCGAGGAGGCATGTATCTAATAATCCAACTGATTAGTATACCAAATATACAACCGTCTCAGCCCTCCTCTAGTCAGTTACCTCTGAACTAGAATCGGTTCTGATTCAGTTAAGCACATGTCATAATCAAATCAGATAACACATACGCAATAAGGAAAGCACTAATCATGATATGCTAGCATGATATAAACAAGGAAGATGACTCAATCTACCCCGCTCATGCTATTCTTATCTCAGTCTAAAGGAACTCTCGCTCTGATACCACCTGTTGTGGGGACCCGGTGTAATGCCCGAGAATTATTGAATTGATAAATCAAGATTATCAATCTTCATTAACGAGAGACTCGGAAGATATGAGAATGCATGTCTTGCAATGAGGGAAGAAAAGATATGAGGATATGAGAATGCATGAAATGCAATGAGGGAAGGAAAGACTTGAGAAACCAGGTGTGGCATGAACAGAAACCAGAATTTAGAAATTTTCACAACCGCACCCGCGGTGCTAGCACGACCGCACCCGCGGTGCATGTGCAGAAAATGAAGTACAAATCCCGTAGACACACCGCACCCGCGGTATTAGACGGAGCGTACCCGCGCTGATGACACCGCACCCGCGGTCTTGCAAGAAGCGCACCCGCGGTATGAGCTGCCGAGAGAATGGCTAGGATCACCGCTTGAGCGCACCCGCGCTCCTTACACTCACCGCACCCGCGGTCTTACGTGCAACAAGAAAAACTATGCCACGTTTTATTCGGTTGCATGCAGTATATATATGATAGTTACACGTGGTTTCTATCAGAATTTCAGAAAAGGGTCGAAGGTTGGAGAGGAAAAATCCTTACGCCTTTTAGATTTGTGATTTCGAAGAATCCGTGCATCAGAATTCGAATCCGAACGCAGTATCGAACTCCTCTCGACTCGAGCTACACAAGGACGTAAGTTTTATTACGTTTTGAGATGTTTTGTAATTATGATGTTGTCAGAATTGAATATGAATCAGATATGACGTTTCTGCTACCGTAAATATTGTATAATCGAAGTCAGATTGAAGAACAGATTGTTCTGTATTTGTTATGAATTTCAGAGTTGATTTGACTGAGATTTCATGTCAGATTTGTATTGTTATTGAGATTATGACTGATATTGTTATTGATTACGAAGTCTGATATTATATCTGTGTTGTTTAGACTGACGGGGTTATCGAGACAGTATTGTTATGCCGTCGAAACATCAGTTAAATTAGATTGTTCAGATTCAGATATGAATTCGATTATATTGTGATATCATTGATATGAGTCAGATTGTATAGTGTTCAGATATTGATCAGATTATGTACTGAATTGAGTATTGATCAGAACAGATTGTGAATTGAGTTATTCATTGATACTATATATTCGATATTGGCTTTTCAGATTGGATATGGACAGATTTGACTTCGAGACTTCGTCTTCGTCAGACCGGGACGACAAAGGTATAATTCATGTGATATCTGGGAAGATATAACTCAAATCAGATCTCATTTGAGTTTCCCAATAAAATCACATACTAGACTTATTGTTTATCTTTCGATATGATTTTGATTTGTTTATAGACTTTATATTCAAATCTTTTGAAATGAACATGCTTTGTTTACAGATTGTTATACATTGCATTTGAGATAGGAAAGTTTGACAGATAGTCAGACTTCAAGAAGTTCGGTGTATCGTTACGTAGGAGCAGACACCCTCCTATTGTAGATTATTCGATACAGATATGACCGAAGTCTAGGAATTAGACGTACGTCACCCCGATTGGGAGGGTAGGTGACAGACAGTGACGTCTTATTCACACCGGGATCTCTAGAGTTATGGTTGAGTCGAGTCTAGACATGATTTGACTAGAACTGCATGTGTTTAGAGACGTGGTTTCATAGACTATGAAACCCATGTTTATTGCTTTCAGTATGATAGCATGTTTATATGATTTGATTTAAATTGCATGTGTATCTGAATTGGGTTGCATGCTTGTTTTGATTTGATTTCATAGATTGTGAAATCTATTACTTTTGAATATGTTCATGATAGCATGTTTTATGATTTAGATTGTTTCTGTACATGCTTACCACGTTTTATACTGGGATTTGTTCTCACCGGAGTTATCCTGCTGTTGTCGTGTCTGTATGTGTGCATGGCAACAGGTGGGGCAGGATCTGGGTCTCGAGCTAGATGAGAGATTGATGATAGTGTGGAGATCTCGGGCGTTGAAGATTTCTAGTGTTTGCTTATTAGATTTGTACTACTGATAATTGTAGTTGGTATTTAAACACTAGCGTATGAATGTACTAGACAGACTTGTATGTACATTATGTTGTCTAATTAATATAGAGACATGTTATGCTTTAATTATGCATTTGAATTCATGTTAAAAGCAAAAATCTGACCCACATTTTCGAGCAAAGATCCAATAAATCCCAAAAGAATTGAGTTAGAGCCCGGGTCCCCACAACAGGTGGTATCAGAGCCATAGATCCTTTAGATTGAGATAGTCAGAGCAATAGATCCTTTAGACTGAGACAGTCAGAACTGATAGAATTTACAGATTGAGTTAGAAGGGAATGAGCGGGGTAGATTGCATTTTCTTCCTTGCATGTGATTGCTAGCATGAGATTTATGTCAATGTTGACTTACATGATATGTGCTAGCATGGTTTATCGCTTTTCCTAGTACATGTTGTATTATATCTGAATTGATTTCAGCATGTAAATACAAAGCCTGAATCAGAATCGATTCCAGATCAGAAGTATATGTTCAGAAGAGGGCTGAGATAGATTGTATAGATTGCGTACTAATCTGTTTGATATTCAGATATACCGCCTAGGAGAATTCCAGAAAGGGGCAGTACTTCGACTGAACAGATAGATGTATCAGAGACTCCGATAGAAACGCAGATGAAGAGATTTCAGTCGTTTCAACCGCCGATTCTGAAAGGAACTGAGACGTCAGTAGATTGTGAGAATTGGCTTGAGGAGACAGAAATGGTGTTTGAATTCCTTGGTTTCACAGATGAGTGTAGAGTTAACCTGATTGAGAACCAATTGCAAGAGACTGCAAGAAGATGGTGGTTACTAACCAAAGGAGCTTTAGAACAAAACCGTTCAGTGATTTCGTGGAAGATTTTTAAATTTGAATTCTATCAAAGATTCTTCCCTACATCGTACAGACAGGATAGAAGTGCAGAATTTGCAAACCTGAGACAAAATCAGATGAGTATTGATGAGTATTTGGCTCAGTTCTTCACCTTACTACGTTTTGCCCCTCTTGTGGCTAGGAATGATGATGCGATGTCTAGCCAGTTCATTCAGGGATTGAATCCAGAAATACGTACATTGGTGAGTGTGAAGCAATCGAATAGTTTTGCTGATACATTGAACAGAGCCAAAAGAGCAGAAACGGTTCTGATAGGACAACAGGGAGAATCGTTTGATCTTCCAGCACCGAATCCACAACAACTGCCTTCCAGAGTTGAGATTGGCAGTAACAGTGGTAAAAAGAAAGAACCATTGAAGATCAAAAAGAAACAGTTTAAGAAATTAGGAGGTGGACAAAGTAGTTCATCTAGCTCCAGTGTTTCCAGTCCGAGTTATACAGGAGTATACTACAGAACTTGCTGAGGAAGACATTCCACAGAACACTGTCAAGGAGTACTTAGTAGATGCAATGTCTGTAAACAGCCGGGACACTTTGCGAGAGTTTGTCCTCAAAGAAGTTCCCGAAGATTTTAGGGAACAGAATTGTTAAAGAATCACGACTGAGAAGTAGCTTCAGAACGCATAACAGGTACTATTCTTTTATGATTATGATGCATATGTATTGATATATATACTAATGCATTTCATATGATTACATTTGATGGGGTAGCATGGAGATATGATGTATCTGTTGGGTTGGTTTGTACTGAAGTATTGATGTCCTTTCTTGTGGAGGAAATGATGATATCAGAAATTTCTGTATATATTGTATACTACAGTGAGATGAGAATGAAATAGAAATAGATTGTGATGTACTTGTGTTTCTGATTTGAACGCATTATTGATATGCATATGCTGAACAAGTACAGACATATTGTAGAATTTTTCCCGAAAATGGTAAGAGTCAGACCAGAGATGACTGATCTGTGGAAATACCACGATAAGGATGTTAGATTTAGAATTCCTTTGATATCTGTATTGTATATGTGACTCAATTAATGCAGAAAGAAGCAGATTGTATCCTTCTGTATTCAGTAGATCTACTGAGATTGAGCCTAGCATTGGCAGATTTGCCAGTGATATACGAGTTGGCTGATGTTTGCCCAGATGAGATTTTGGATTTGTTGTAATCTCAAAAGATAGACTTCAGAAATTGAATGTAGATCAGATAGTGTGTGTATGTTAAATTCAATACAGAATGATATTGAATATACAGAATAATACATACCGAATTGAAAGAATCGAATATTTGAAGATTGTAGTGAATATTCTGAGAAGTAGGATTATTGTATACAGAAATTATTCAGATAAAAATTCCGCTTGAAACAGATTGTATTCAGAGTAAATGAGATCTGATGTTAGTATACAGATTGACTTTGAAACAGTTGAGATTGCAATCAGTGACAGATAGGATATCGATATTAGAAAGGTCAGAAATTTCAGAAATGTCAGAATTGTCAGAAATGTATTATGTCTGATTTGACAGATTATCTTATTCGATTATTGCTTTATATCTGCAGTGTATTGTTATTGTTCTAAATCAGTATTCGTGATATCTTGTATTTGTTGGGGAGCATATTATATTGGCAGATGATATATAGCAGTTGATTAGAATGGCATGAAGATTTGATTGATTTGTCAGAATCGATAGTATTGTTAGAACTTACAATCCTATATATTGACTAGATTAGTATAGATTAGTGTTATTCTGAATCAGTATTGATACAGATTTTATGAACCGTTGAGAGTATATACAGTTCAGCTTGTATCAGAGATGAATTCGAGAATTTCAGCAGTTCAGAAACGTGATCAGAGTGGTCAGAACAGTATTTCGATAATCAGAGCAGAGTATCGGTCAGAGAAACAGATATGTGATTTTGTGGTCTGTATTAGACTGATTGTGTCATGATGTCAGAATGTTACAGAATTGTATAACAGAATTGATATTGATAGTTAGAGCCGAATACCAGGTAGGTATTTTTTTTCTATACTTTATGTTATTAACTGATTTGTTTATACCGAGTCTGAAATCACAGATAGTGTCAGAAATGCATTGTAGTGGATTCAGTGTTCATTTTGTTGACTGAGAATGTATGAGATTTGAACAGACATGTATGATATAGACAGATTAGATCAGTCGTGACAGAATTTGTACAGAAATGTTGGCAGAAATTGTACTAATACGTCGGAATCGCTAACAGAGAATACAGAAAGAAAGAAATCAGAAGATTTATTACAGACTTAGTATATTTCTGATTCGACATGGGGAGTATATTTCGATGAATTTCGTAATAAGAATTATCCCAATATTTTCCAGATTGTGATATAATATGATTATGATTGACAGATTGTTCAATCTATATCTATTAGTTTGTACAAGATGATGTACAAACAGAACCAAATGACACAGATTGATGTCAGAACATAGTCAGAGTGACTAGAATGTAGAAGTAGACTATATCAGATTGTGATTGTGATTAAGTTTGCAATTATGGCAGACCATACCATAAGTTATTTTGCAGAATATTCACAGATTGACAGACAGTCAGAGTGTATGATCCAGATATTGGAAGATATCCAGAGAATTGTGATGCTGGATGTTAGCACTAATTGATATGACTTATTATCACTGCATGACAGTAACTATCAGCTTATCAGATGGGTAATGAGATAGTTATAGGCAAGACAGTATACGGTGAATACTACAGATTTCGTTTGAAGAAAATTCAAAAGAAGATAAAGATAGTTCAGAATGAACAGATTGAAGAAACCAACGTCGGATGATGACGATTGGTATTTGAAGCTGAAGATGGTATATGTCCTTGATTGGGATAAACAGACTGGATAACACTATTGGCATTGGGTTGTTATGAACTGTGATTGGTTTATACGGATGTTGTATAACCAACATGGCAAGATTGATTTTGTCAGAGTTACTTGAAGAAGTATTATGATAGCATACTTCATGAATTCGTATTCCAGATGGGGATCAGGGAGTTGAGTTTTGATTTAAACTCTAGTATACATTTCTTCTCGTATATCTCTAAATTGATTGTTTATGAGTTCGAAGACGAACTCAGATCTAAGAGGGGGAGAAATGTAATGCCCGAGAATTATTGAATTGATAAATCAAGATTATCAATCTTCATTAACGAGAGACTCGGAAGATATGAGAATGCATGTCTTGCAATGAGGGAAGAAAAGATATGAGGATATGAGAATGCATGAAATGCAATGAGGGAAGGAAAGACTTGAGAAACCAGGTGTGGCATGATCAGAAACCAGAATTTAGAAATTTGCACAACCGCACCCGCGGTGCTTGCACGACCGCACCCGCGGTGCATGTGCAGAAAATGAAGTACAAATCCCGTAGACACACCGCACCCGCGGTATTAGACGGAGCGTACCCGCGCTGATGACACCGCACCCGCGGTCTTGCAAGAAGCGCACCCGCGGTATGAGCTGCCGAGAGAATGGCTAGGATCACCGCTTGAGCGCACCCGCGCTCCTTACACTCACCGCACCCGCGGTCTTACGTGCAACAAGAAAAACTATGCCACGTTTTATTCGGTTGCATGCAGTATATATATGATAGTTACACGTGGTTTCTATCAGAATTTCAGAAAAGGGTCGAAGGTTGGAGAGGAAAAATCCTTACGCCTTTTAGATTTGTGATTTCGAAGAATCCGTGCATTAGAATTCGAATCCGAACGCAGTATCGAACTCCTCTCGACTCGAGCTACACAAGGACGTAAGTTTTATTACGTTTTGAGATGTTTTGTAATTATGATGTTGTCAGAATTGAATATGAATCAGATATGACGTTTCTGCTACCGTAAATATTGTATAATCGAAGTCAGATTGAAGAACAGATTGTTCTGTATTTGTTATGAATTTCAGAGTTGATTTGACTGAGATTTCATGTCAGATTTGTATTGTTAATGAGATTATGACTGATATTGTTATTGATTACGAAGTCTGATATTATATCTGTGTTGTTTAGACTGACGGGGTTATCGAGACAGTATTGTTATGCCGTCGAAACATCAGTTCAATTAGATTGTTCAGATTCATATATGAATTCGATTATATTGTGATATCATTGATATGAGTCAGATTGTATAGTGTTCAGATATTGATCAGATTATGTACTGAATTGAGTATTGATCAGAACAGATTGTGAATTGAGTTATTCATTGATACTATATATTCGATATTGGCTTTTAAGATTGGATATGGACAGATTTGACTTCGAGACTTCGTCTTCGTCAGACCGGGACGACAAAGGTATAATTCATGTGATATCTGGGAAGATATAACTCAAATCAGATCTCATTTGAGTTTCCCAATAAAATCACATACTAGACTTATTGTTTATCTTTCGATATGATTATGATTTGTTTATAGACTTTATATTCAAATCTTTTGAAATGAACATGCTTTGTTTACAGATTGTTATACATTGCATTTGAGATAGGAAAGTTTGACAGATAGTCAGACTTCTAGACGTTCGGTGTACCGTTACGTAGGAGCAGACACCCTCCTATTGTAGATTATTCGATACAGATATGACCGAAGTCTAGGAATAAGACGTACGTCACCCCGATTGGGAGGGTAGGTGACAGACAGTGACGTCTTATTCACACCGGGATCCCTAGAGTTATGGTTGAGTCGAGTCTAGACATGATTTGACTAGAACTGCATGTGTTTAGAGACGTGGTTTCATAGACTATGAAACCCATGTTTATTGCTTTCAGTATGATAGCATGTTTATATGATTTGATTTAAATTGCATGTGTATCTGAATTGGGTTGCATGCTTGTTTTGATTTGATTTCATAGATTGTGAAATCTATTGCTTTTGAATATGTTCATGATAGCATGTTTTATGATTTAGATTGTTTCTGTACATGCTTACCATGTTTTATACTGGGATTTGTTCTCACCGGAGTTATCCGGCTGTTGTCGTGTCTATATGTGTGCATGGCAACAGGTGGGGCAGGATCTGGGTCTCGAGCTAGATGAGAGATTGATGATAGCGTGGAGATCTCGGGCGTTGAAGATTTCTAGTGTTTGCTTATTAGATTTGTACTACTGATAATTGTAGTTGGTATTTAAACACTAGCGTATGAATGTACTAGACAGACTTGTATGTACATTATGTTGTCTAATTAATATAGAGACATGTTATGCTTTAATTATGCATTTGAATTCATGTTAAAAGCAAAAATCCGACCCACATTTTCGAGCAAAGATCCAATAAATCCCAAAAGAATTGAGTTAGAGCCCGGGTCCCCACACCCGGGCCCTAATTCTTTTTCTTGGGATTAAATGGATCGTTGTTATAAAACGTGGGTCAAATTTTCGCTTTTTACATTAAATCAAATGTAACTAAACAAGCATAATTCTTTATTAAATTTACAACATACAAACGCAAAATACATGTCCTGCTCTGTATGTCCTCAACTAACCAGTAATAAAATACAGTACATAATAAAAGACAACTACTGGTCCATCTGCTACGCCCGTGATCTCCACGCTAACCCGATCATCTCTGTCTCGACCCAGATCCTGCCCCACCTGTTGTTATGCACACATACAAACATAACAACAGCCGGAAAACCGGTGAGAACAAATCCCAGTATAAACATGTATACATGCATTAAAACAATCTAAACACTTGAATCATGCTATTATGAATATCATTCATATATAATCATGCAATGCGAATCTAATCATGTCTAGACTCGACTCGACTAGAACTCTAGGGATCCCGTTGTGAATAAGACGGCACTGTCTGTCACCTACCCTCCCAATCGAGGTGCTGACTGTCTTATTCCTGGACTTCGGCCTGATCTGTATCCGCGTCTATAATAGGGGCGGTGATCTTCCCCTAAGCTGTGATATCGCCGAACGTCTAGTAGTCTGCCTGATCTCCAGACTGTCCTATCTTAATGCATGAATACACAATCTGTAAACAAGCATAATCATTTTAATGCAATGCCACATGATCTGTAAACAAAGCATAGTAAGATTTGTATACAATTCTATAAACAAATCTATAAACAATCATAATCATATCTAGATATAAACAATAAAACAAGTATGTGATTTTGGTTGGGAAACTCAAATATGATCTCATTTGAGTCGTGATTCCCCAAACAAAACATGTACTATACCTTTCGTCGCACAATCGCTGTCACGGTCGCCAAACTGAATCTGAAATGGAATGTTGATATACAATCTATCAATCTCTAATCTAAATCAACACATATCCAAGTCACTACGTGATCTCGATACAATTTGACGGCATAATGACGTATATTCTTAACACCGGTCAATCCAAATCTCAACAGATATCAACATTATATCATCCTGAACTCATACTCAAATCCTATGCACAAAACCATATTCAGAATCGATACAATGTATTGCTACTATGCTGAATTTCATAATAATTGCATATGATATCTGTTCTTCGATCTGTTTACAAATATATCATGCTCAATACGTCAAGAACATAATATAACTATCATATTCCAATTCCTCTAACATCTAAATCGTGAAACTTGCTAGAATTAAGCAATACTTACATCACTTGTAGCTTTCAAAGCAAGGAACACAATTCTTAACTCGGATTATGATTTGGATGGCTAAATCGTGAGATATCTAAATTCAAGAGCAAGAACTCTCTTTCTTCCTTAAGTTTCCCTTTTCTCTCCTTCTCTCGGCTGTGTCATCTGAGCAAGAAGGAAATGAAGCCAGCTCTATATATACTTTGCATGATTTATAACATATGGCTTCGTCTTTTCGTAACACGCAGCACCGCGGGTGCGGTCACACTAGGAGCGCGGGTGCGCCATGGCTTCGGCAGAACTTTTAATTTTTCACAAGTGATGACCGCGGGTGCGGTCATGTAAATACCGCGGGTGCGGTGTGGCTACGGGAATTCACTCATTTTCTGCCCATTGCACCGCGGGTGCGGTGCTTGCCAGACCGCGGGTGCGGTCTTGCACAGCTAAAATTTCATATTTTATCGCATCGTTTCGCCCCGTCTGTTCTTGCGTTTCGTATTCAACTATCTACAAGAATCTTAGGCATTACATTTCTCAATTTCTTTCTATTCATATCCAATCTAGGGCATTACATAAAGTCCATAGAAATGTCAATCCAAGTTCTTTTTAAGAATAGCACGTAAAAGTTTTCCCAAAGTTCTATTGACAACTTCAGTTTGTCCATCCGTTTGAGGATGACAAGTAGTAGAAAACAACAATTTTGTGCCATGTTTAGCCCATAAAGTCTTCCAAAAGTAACTCAAGAATTTAACATCGCGACAAGAAACAATAGTCCTAGGAATGCCATGCAGTCTAACGACTTCTCTAAAGAACAAATCCGCAATGTTTGAAGCATTATCGGTTTTATGACAAGCTATAAAATGTGCCATCTTAGAAAATCTATCCACAACAACAAAAATAGAATCCCTCCCCTTCTTAATTCTAGGAACCCAAAAATAAAGTCCATAGAAATGTCAATCCAAGTTCTTTTTAAAAATAGCACGCAAAAGTGTTCCCAAAGTTGTATTGACAACTTCAGTTTGTCCATCCGTTTGAGGATGACAAGTAGTAGAAAACAACAATTTTGAGCCAAGTTTAGCCCATGTAGTCTTCCAAAAGTAACTCAAGAATTTAACATTGCTACCAGAAACAATAGTCCTAGGCATGCCACGCAACATAGAGACTTCTCTAAAGAACAAATCCGCCATGTCTGAAGCATCATCGGTTTTATGACAAGCTATAAAATTTGCCATCTTAGAGAATCTATCCACAAAAGTGTTCCCAAAGTTCTATTGACAACTTCAGTTTGTACATCCGTTTGAGGATGACAAGTAGTAGAAAACAACAATTTTGTGCCAAGTTTAGCCCATAAAGTCTTCCAAAAATAACTCAAGAATATAACATCGTGAAGAACCTAAAGGGGGGGGTGAATAGGTTCTTTTAGGCCCTTTAGCGTTTTTAAAACGAGTTTGCAAAAATTGCAAGCGGAAGACTTGAGGGACAATCACAAATAAAATGAATGCGTAAAGTAAGTGCGTAAAATAAATGCGTAGTAAAGTAAATGCGTAAAGTAAAGAGGGATAGAGATGTTTATGGAAGTTCGACGAAGAATCGTCTACGTCTCCCCTTCTCGATGAGGATCGAGGTATCACTATATCGACTTGGCTTTAGGAGCTCCAAGCTAGCTTTTACAACCACGCCTCGATGCGTCTACTTGGCCTTGAGGGCTCCAAGGATAGCCACGAACTTTACAACCCACTCGAGAGTATTACTTTCACTCTTTTTCTACAACTCTTTTGATATTACAACTCTTTTAATCAACGCACACAAGAGATAGTAGAAAGCTTTGTAAGAGACAAGAGAGAGTGGAGTGGGATGATTGAAAATGCATCCTCAAAGGCCTATTTATACTAGTCTTGGACGCCAAGGTTCGGATCTTCTGTTTATGATTCGGAACGTCCGATGTGATTGAAATCAATTTGCGTAATTCTGGGATGACTTCGGATCGTCCGTTCTTGACTTCGTAGGGTCCGAACATATGCTTCGGAGGGACCGATCCAGCTTCGTTTCTTCCGAACGGTTCTTTCAGACAGTGTATGACCAGCTTCGGAAGGTCCGAACTCAAGTTCGTACCGTCCGAACATTCCCGCGTTTCCAGAGATTTAAAATCTTCAACACTTCGTAGCGTCCGATCATGTCCTTCGTAGCGTCCGAAATCTTACTCAATCAACAGTCAGATCAATTTGTCTCCGCATTCAAGTGATTTGATTGCTTGTGTTCGGAACGTCCGATCACGTCTTCGGACCGTCCGAACTGGCTCCTCGCAGCTTCCGAACAACTTCCACTTTGCTTCTGATCGGCACCTTTTCGGAACGTCCGAACCAACTTCGGATCTTCCGAACTTAATTTTGTTCTTAATTTCCTGCATGCCTCAATATAAAACATTAGTACATTTTTAAGCCAAGTTTTGGTATCATCAAAACAAAAACTTTGGGATATGTTACAGCATTAAAAACATTAATCTCATCCTCGAGATTTGTATGCGTTTAAGGCGTAACAATCTCCCCCTTTTTGATGATCACAAAACTTGGTTAAAAATTGAGAAACAATAATCAACATAATCTAAATGTTATTAAATAACTCCCCCTAAATCAAATAACAAGTCTAAGAGGTTGAATTAAGGCTAATTTATTTAATAACCATTTAATAGCAATTTTAACCAAATAAATTCTCCCCCTTTTTGTGATAAGCAAAAAGACATAAGCATAAAGAGAGACAAATAAACAGGTAAAATATCCACTAATAAGTGCAAGTCTTTTATACAATGATGCATAAAGATAAAATAAACAAAAATAACAAAAACATAATCTAAGAATCCGCATCCCGCGACTCTCTATGTCTCCTCATCTCAACCTTGATGGAATCAAGACGCGAGGAAGTCTCAGTATGATGACGCTCTAAGGTAGACTCCAAAAGGGAGAAACGAGTGTCGAAACGAGTCTCCAATCGCTCGAGATACTCGAAAATCCGATCGTAGGGTCCAGAGGGAGCAGGCGGAGTGAAGCCATGAGGAAGGTCATCCATGGTCATCAAAGGAGTGCTAATAGGGTTGGGAACACGCTGATGGGATGAAGAGGGAATATCAAACGAAGAGGTAGGAGTGGTACCCGTAGTGGGGGGACCAGCGGGAAATCCTCTCGTCTGAACGTGAGGAGGAAGAAGACCGAAGGGAACATGAAAGTGGTCGGTCGGACGATAGGACGCAAAGATGCGATCCTTGTCGACGACCCAAGAGGATAAGACGGGATTCCAAGAGAGTCCCATCTTAACAACAGTATCATGGTCGATAGTCTCGCGGGGAGAAATAGACACGGATTCTTCATCTGTAAAGTCAATGCCCAGATGGGCTAGAATCCGGTTAATGAACCGGCCAAACGGAAAAGAGACGCGAGTAGAAGAAGCCGCGTACTCCATGGCGTACATAAGAAAACGGGGAAGGTTAAAAGGACGCTGGGAGACTAAATAATAGAGAATGTACAGATCGAGATACTTGCAAGTGGAGAGGTCTCCACTACGAGGAACAATAGAAGAAGTGATGAGCTTCAGAACAAGCTGAAGCTGAGGATGAAGGTCCTTCGCATGAGGACGGTCATCGGCAGGAGTAGGCGGACGACCGAAGATGGTGGTCAAGGCAGTGACTCGATCAAAAGTAGGGTCATTCTCAGTCCAAGACTGAGAAAAGAACTCACTCGGTCCGTCTCGAGGAAGATCGAACCAAGTGGAGAGGTCGGCGGTAGAAAAAGAAATGAACCGACCCTGAATAATGGTAACAACACGAGTGTCATCACCACCAAGAACTAGGGAAAAGTTTGCATAGAACTGATGTATGAGAGAGGGGTAGATGAGATCGGGTACGGAAGGTAGAAAGAAGTTTCCCCAACGTTGAGACTCAATAAGAGTAATCAACGTAAAGGAATTCGCACGGAGGTATTCGGTGTGAAGGGTACGACCAGGCAGAATGTTACGGGTTTCGAATTCAGGTGGGATAGGACGAGGGTTGGGTGGTTGGGTAAGATCATGGTGAAAGGCACCGTGACGAGGGCGAACATTTCGGCCAGCTGCGTTACGGCGCGGAGGCATAGTGAGTAGTGAGTGTTTTGTGTGGGGAAAGAAAGAGAGGAGTGAATGAGCAAGTAAATCAGAGGATCCGAACGCCTATTTATAGGCCATGTTCGGACGGTCCGAACATGAGTTCGGAAGGTCCGGAATTTGAACGGAACGGTTATCTGGCAGGAATTTCGGACGATCCGATTCACATTCGGACTTTCCGATCCAAGATCGGAGGCTACGATGAGTAAACGGAGGATCCGAAGTCCTACAGGCAGGCATTGGGAAGGCGCGAACATTTAATGACATCGGAAGGAGGTTCGGACGATCCGATGTGTTCGGATGGTCCGAAGAGTGAATCGGAGGTTCTGGAACCTATGGTCAGGTTCGGACGATCCGAACACGTTCGGTGGATCCGAAGTGAAACGAAGCATCCGAAAAGGAACGGTGATTCCGAAGTATCCAAGATGAGGAACACCTAAAATTTAAAATATTTAGCACATAAATGAATGTTGAGCCATAATTATGGATAAATACAATTAATTTGTATTATCCGACATTATAATGCTCACATTAATAATACTCCCCCTCAATTTAACAAATATGTACGAGAGTATTCGACTAGTGTTTACAACTCAATCATGCCAAGTTCACCACGCAAACGAGTAAAAGTAGATTCATCTAGTGGTTTTGTAAAAATATCAGCAATTTGATTCTTGGTGTCAACATAGTGAAGTTCAACATCATTTTGCTCAATGTGATCACGAATGAAATGATGTCGATTGTCAATATGTTTAGTACGAGAATGTTGAACTGGATTCTTTGTTAGACATATGGTGCTTGTATTATCACAAAAGATTGGAATTTTTGAAAAAGTAACACCATAGTCGAGTAATTGATACTTCATCCAAAGAATTTGTGCACAACAACTACCGGCAGCCATATACTCGGCCTCGGTCGTTGAAAGTGCAACACAGTTTTGCTTTTTAGAAAACCATGACACCAAGCAATTTCCCGAAAAGAAACAAGTTCCACTAGTGCTCTTTCTATCCACCTTATATCCTCCAAAGTCGGCATCACAGTAAGCTTTTAAATCGAAAAATGAGTTCTTAGAATACCATAATCCGAGATTTGGAGTATTTGAAAGATATTTGAAAATGCATTTTAAGGCGAATAAGTGTGATTCCTTTGGACATGATTGAAATCGTGCACACAAGCAAACACTAAACATAATGTCAGGTCTACTAGCAGTCGCATAGAGTAGGGAGCCAATCATGCTACGAAATAACTTTTGGTCAACAGGTTTACCTCCCTCATCTTTGTCGAGTCTGACTGTCGTGCTCATAGGTGTGGATGAGGCTTTGGAAGACTCCATCCCAAACTTTTTGAGCATCTCCTTGATGTACTTCCCTTGGTTGACAAAGAAACCATCCTTGCATTGCTTGATTTGGAGACCAAGGAAGTAGTTGAACTCGCCCATCATGCTCATCTCAAAGTGATCCTGCATAAGCTTAGAAAAATCTCTACACAAGTGTTCATTAGTAGCACCAAAAATAATATCATCTACATATATTTGTACTATCAGCAAATCATTGTCTTTAGTCAAGGTAAACAAGGTAATATCAACTTTACCTCTACAAAAACCATTAGACAGCAAAAAGGTAGATAATTTCTCATACCAAGCTCTAGGAGCTTGTTTCAAACCATACAAAGCCTTATCAAGTTTATACACATAATCAGATAAGTGCACATCTTCAAAACCAATAGGTTGCTCAACATACACTTCTTCTTTCAAATCACCATTAAGAAAAGCACTTTTAACATCCATTTGAAACAATTTAAAGTCTCTAGAGCAAGCAAAAGCAAGTAGCATGCGAATGGATTCTAGTCTAGCAACAGGGGCATAAGTCTCATCATAATCAATTCCCTCTTCTTGACTATATCCTTTAGCTACTAGCCTAGCTTTATTTCTAGTGATTGTACCATGCTCATCTAACTTGTTCCTAAATACCCATTTAGTTCCTATGACAGGTCTATCAGTGGGTCTAGGTACAAGATTCCAAACTTTATTCCTTTTAAATTCATTTAGTTCATCTTGCATAGCAATAATCCAAGAATCATCAAGTAAAGCTTCTTCTATGTTCTTAGGCTCTATGTGAGAAAGAAAAGCAAGATAATTGCACATATTAGAAGAGCGAGTAGATACTCCCTTCGATGGGCTACCAATGATGAGGTCCATGGGATGATCCTTGTGCGTAGTCCACTCCTTTGGAAGAGGTGCGTCCTCTTGATCTTTAGGAACATCATCTAGGCTTGTGGACTCCAACTTTTCGCCAAGGATATCTATATCATCATCATCAGAAACAGCAGGTCTATGCAAGCAAGGGTTAGTTTCATCAAATATGACATGAATAGATTCTTCAACTAGTAAAGTACGTTTATTAAAGACTCTATATGCTTTGCTAGAAGTAGAGTAACCAAGAAAGATACCTTTGTCCGATTTAGCATCGAACTTACCCAGGTTGTCCTTACCATTGTTGTGGATGAAGCATTTTGATCCAAAAGCGCGGAAGTAAGAAATGTTAGGCTTTCTCCCTCTCCATAGTTCGTATGGAGTTTTCTTGAGAATTGGCCTTATTGATACGCGATTGATGATGTAACAAGCAGAACTCATTGCTTCAGCCCAAAAATATTTTGGTAGAGAATGCTCACATAGCATGGTCCTTGCAATCTCTACTAGGGTCCTATTCTTCCTCTCAACGACACCGTTTTGTTGAGGAGTTCTAGGACAAGAAAAGTTGTGACCAATGCCTTTGCTTTGACAAAAAATTGAAAAATTTTCATTTTGAAATTCCGTTCCGTGGTCACTACGGATTTGTTTGATCAAAAGATTTTTCTCATTTTCAACCTTTTTGACAAAAATTTTGAAATGATCAAAGGCATCATTTTTGTGGGCTAAAAACAATGTCCAAGTAAAACGTAAAAAATCATCTACAATGACAAAAGCATAAGATTTTCCTCCTAGACTAGTTGTCCTCGAGGGACCACATAAATCGAGGTGAAGTAATTCAAGGGGCATAGAAGTGGATACAAAATTTTTATTTTTGAAAGATTCCTTTGTGTGTTTACCAAGTTGACAAGCATCACAAAAAGAATCTAATTTTAAATTCAGCTTTGGCATTCCGGAAACTAGGTCAAGTTTTAAAAGTTTTTCTATGGTGCTCATCCCAACATGACCAAGTCGTCTATGCCAAAGAATGTTGTCATCAACATTTAATGTTACAAGGCTTTTTATTTTTGAAAAAGATGAAATCTTTAAATCGACCTTGTAAACATTTTCACTTCTATAACCTTTGAAACTAATGGTTTTGTCAGTTGTGAGTGATACAGTGCAATCGTGTGGTGTGAATTTGACTTCATAACCCCTATCGCACAATTGACTAATGCTTAGGAGGTTATGTTTAAGTCCTTTCACAAGAAGTACATCATCAATAATAGTAGAGTTAGATATACCTATTGAGCCGATGCCTTCTATGATCCCTTTGCTGTTGTCTCCGAAGGTCACCGATCCCTTTTCTTTTGGTCGAATGGATTGTAGCAGCTTCTTTTCTCCCGTCATGTGTCGAGAGCATCCACTGTCAAGATACCAAGTGCTCGATGACTTGTCTCCCCTTTGTCCCTACAAGGTTGAGATACAGTTTGATAGTTGGTACCCGTTTCTTTGGGTCCTTTGAGGTTAGTAGTAGTTGGGGATTTGGGGATCCATTTCCAATAACTATTCTTGTTGTGTTGGTGTCTAAGTTTCTTGCATTTAGGTCTTATGTGGCCTATCTTACAACAGTAAGTGCATGTTGGTGGTGTTCTTGGTTTTGCCTTTGCGATAAGACTAGCGAAGTTGACTGATTTCTTTTCATATCCTAGACCTCCTTTGTCGAAGTTACACCTTTGCATGCTCAAGAGGTTTTCTAGTTTACCGCTACTCACATTGAACTTGTTGAAGGCTTTCTCTAAGTCTCTTAGGTTTGTCTTGAGCTTAGTGTTGTCATGCATCCTAGCTTCTAGTTCAGTTTTAAGTTGCTTATTCTCATTTCTAAGTGACTTAGCCTTATTGTACATACTAGTGTAAGCGGAGAGTAATTCATCGTAAGAGGGTACCTCGTCGTCATCCGAGTCGGTCAGATGATCTTCCTTCGCCATGAAGCATAGGGTAGACTCCTCTTCGTTGTCGCTGTCGCTCCACGTGGCTAGAAGGGCCTTTCTCTTTGCCGGCCTTCTTCTTGGAGGGACACTCGTTTGCATAGTGACCCTTTTGTTGACAGTTGTAGCAGGTCACTTCCTTCTCAAACTTTTTGTCTTTCTTGTTGAAGTTGGAACTCCGCATGAATCTTTTGAACTTTCTAGTGAGGAGTGCCATTTCTTCATCGTCGCTATCTTCAAGTTGACTGGTCAAGGCGATCCCTTTCACCTTTACTTTGTCGTCATCTTTCTTTGTCTCCTTCCGGGTAGATACTTCAAGTTCATGGGTCTTTAGGGTCCCATGAAGTTGATCAAGGTCGTAGGATGCCGCATCTCCCTTGTTGGATTCAATGATAGCCGTGCGCTTTGCATCCCATTCCGCCGGTAATGCTCGAAGGGCTCTCCTCCACACTTGTTTAGTTGGGTAGTTCTCACCAAGTTGGGCAAGCTCATTGATGATTTGGGTGAGCCGCCGGAACATGGTGTCGATATCCTCCTTGGGTTCCATCTCAAAGGTCTCGTACTTGAGTTGGAGAAGGTCTATCTTCGTTTCTTTGACTTGATTGGTTCCCTCGTGGCAAATCTCCAATTTGTCCCAAATCTCTTTGGCGGAGGTGCAAGCCGAGATTCGGTTGTATTCATTCATATCTAGAGAACAATGAAGAATATTCATAGCTTTAGCATTTTGAGAGATAAGTTTCATATCGTCCTTGGTGAAGTCATCCATTCCCTTAGGAATTTCCTTATTATCCACCGTTTTCATGGGGATATAGGGACCTTTCACCGTTATTTTCCAAAGGTCGTAATCGACGGATTGGATGTATAGAGATATTCTATTTTTCCAATATCCGTAATTAGTACCATTGAAAAGAGGGGGACGATTTGTGGATTGACCTTGGGCATACTCGCTTGCTAGATTGGCCATTTAAAAGATTTTGAAAAACCTTGCTCTGATACCACTTGAAGAACCTAAAGGGGGGGGTGAATAGGTTCTTTTAGGCCCTTTAGCGTTTTTAAAACGAGTTTGCAAAAATTGCAAGCGGAAGACTTGAGGGACAATCACAAATAAAATGAATGCGTAAAGTAAGTGCGTAAAATAAATGCGTAGTAAAGTAAATGCGTAAAGTAAAGAGGGATAGAGATGTTTATGAAAGTTCGACGAAGAATCGTCTACGTCTCCCCTTCTCGATGAGGATCGAGGTATCACTATATCGACTTGGCTTTAGGAGCTCCAAGCTAGCTTTTACAACCACGCCTCGATGCGTCTACTTGGCCTTGAGGGCTCCAAGGATAGCCACGAACTTTACAACCCACTCGAGAGTATTACTTTCACTCTTTTTCTACAACTCTTTTGATATTACAACTCTTTTAATCAACGCACACAAGAGATAGTAGAAAGCTTTGTAAGAGACAAGAGAGAGTGGAGTGGGATGATTGAAAATGCATCCTCAAAGGCCTATTTATACTAGTCTTGGACGCCTAGGTTCGGATCTTCTGTTTATGATTCGGAACGTCCGATGTGATTGAAATCAATTTGCGTAATTCTGGGATGACTTCGGATCGTCCGTTCTTGACTTCGTAGGGTCCGAACATATGCTTCGGAGGGACCGATCCAGCTTCGTTTCTTCCGAACGGTTCTTTCAGACAGTGTATGACCAGCTTCGGAAGGTCCGAACTCAAGTTCGTACCGTCCGAACATTCCCGCGTTTCCAGAGATTTGAAATCTTCAACACTTCGTAGCGTCCGATCATGTCCTTCGTAGCGTCCGAAATCTTACTCAATCAACAGTCAGATCAATTTGTCTCCGCATTCAAGTGATTTGATTGCTTGTGTTCGGAACGTCCGATCACGTCTTCGGACCGTCCGAACTGGCTCCTCGCAGCTTCCGAACAGCTTCCACTTTGCTTCTGATCGGCACCTTTTCGGAACGTCCGAACCAACTTCGGATCTTCCGAACTTAATTTTGTTCTTAATTTCCTGCATGCCTCAATATAAAACATTAGTACATTTTTAAGCCAAGTTTTGGTATCATCAAAACAAAAACTTTGGGATATGTTACAGCATTAAAAACATTAATCACATCCTCGAGATTTGTATGCGTTTAAGGCGTAACACATCGCGATCAGAAACAATATTCCTAGTCATGCCATGCAATCTATGAAAGGGGATCGGTTACGATGACCGGAAGCGCAACGGAAGTTCAAAAAAAAATTAATTTTTACATAGTAATTTTTCGGCCACCATGTTCTTTGTGTAGCAAATACAATAAAACACAAAAATGACATTCATAGTGTGTTAAGAAATGTACCTATCAATCTCAAAGATTGATTATGGCTCCAACTAAGGTGTAAACACCTTAGCTCTTGTATAGCAAGAACTTCTACAAGCTTTCTCTTTACTCCAAAATTAGGCCCACCACCAACTAGCTAGAGCCCCTCTTATTTTGCACTAGAAAAATAAAAGGATTTTTCAAAGAGAAGTATTTTTCATTCCTCAACACTTGAAGAAGAAAATTGAGAGAAAACTTGGAGAGAAAGAGAGTGAAGAATTCGGCCAAGAGAGTGAGTGGGAGGAGAGAAGGAAGACTGGTCTTGGTTGTGGGAAAAGGTGTTCCAAAAAGTTGCATGCCATGCCTTGAAAACTCAAAAAGTAGTCTCACAACCTTTCACCTCCCATGCATGCATAATATTTGGTTTTTATCAAATTAAAAACCATGGACTAAATTTAATTATCTCAAACATATTTGAGACTAATTAAACATTACTTGAATTTACCCAAGTCCCACTAGTTAAATAATTAATTTAAATTGAGCTCTACAAGACTCAATATAATTTAATTAATTCAACACTTGAATTAATTTAATTATTTGGACTCTAATAGGTCCACTAGTGTTTAATTAATTCAACACTTGAATTAATTTAATTTAGTCCATAATAATGTTTATGAAAATCACAATTTTCAAATACATTATTCATTTGGCCAACTTTTAATTTAGGAACACTTCCATAAATCAAAATTTACATTTCTCTCATAGAAGTCATACTTCTATTTTTCCTTTACGCTTATAAACTCATTTATAAGCCGTTCAACACATTGAACTAATTTCTCCTTTATAGAAGTCATACTTCCAATTTTCCTTACGCTTATAAACTCTTTTATAAGCCGTTCCACACATTGAACTATTTTACTTCTCAACGGGATCTAGAGAGCTAGTACTTGTGTGGCCCTCAATGGTTCATTGATACAACTAGACATGGGTTCACATCTCCATGTGATTCGGACTAAACATGTCCTTATATGAGCATACCCCAATTGCTCCATTCTTATTTATCAACACCTTGATAACAAGAACGTCAGAACACAAGTCTGATAGTACCCAACCAAACATGTTAAACGCCTAGCAGCATCGCTTACATGATTCCCTAGGTATCAAATGATAGTGCCTGCAAGAACCATTCAATTATGGTTAGCGTACAGTACGGTCCCTTCAACTCATATATCCCGACCGATTCGACAACCATTGGTTTAATGAGAGTTGTCAATGAATCGATACTATGTGTCATGTCGTAGTTGCATCGATGGTGTAATCTATGAAACCCCTTTCATAATTACCACCATACTCTGATCAGAGATTTCAACCTATACATACATGAGAACACATAGGATATCCATACCCAAAGGTAAGCGGTGAATCCCCGACTACAATGCATCGACTCCTATATGTTTCGACAGAACACCCAACCTTGCCACCTGATGACCCCATTAGAGTCGGTAAACAAGTCAAAGTGTAATTCTAGCACATAGAGTCTCAATGTTGTCCCGGGTCATAAGGACTAATGGTGTACAACCATAAACTAGGACGTTTCCACTCGATAAGTGAGAACCACTTGGAAAGTCCTTTATGGAGGGTTGTTCAGTGCACTCAACAAGGAGCACTTATCTGCATGTTCGGACATCACAATGTCCCCTACCAATGAAACATGGTACTCACATCGCAGATACTAGTCTCTAACTCTAGCGGCCTATATCCTTCTTAGCGGCGGCTGAATCGACTAGGAACTGTTTAGAATATACAGTATTCCAAATATGAGTTTCATGTTACTCATCATATGAGCATCTCATATTCTTTCTACTATTTGTATATTCAAGGTCTTTATCTATGCAACTAGCATGGGTATTCAGATAAAGATTTGCCAAAATAATAATTTCAAATATTATTAAAATAAAAATTTCTTATACATAGAGTTTCATTGTGAACACTCGGCCAACACTTGGCTCGACGGACACCTACTCTAACAATCTCCCACTTGCACTAGAGCCAACTACCCATATGCTTCAAACTCATTGATTCGCGATGCATCTCGAATAATGGTCCAGGTAACACTATGCCAAAAATCACTTTTTACTTCAGATAATATCTGAAGTAATAGGGTACTTAATTGCCGAAGTATATGGACGTGAAGTAATAGATGTACCTTTTACTTCGCATAATAACCGAAGTTGTATGCTTGAAACTACTGAAGTCTTTGGCCGGTTTTCGAAAGAAAACCGGTCCCGAATTGGACCGGTGCCGAAGTAAGAAATGTGTTTTACTTCACCGATTTTTGTAAATAGGGAAGTAATAGATTATATATAACTTCGTCGTAATTATTATTTAGCGAAGTACTTTATAATATTTTATTTCACAATTTACATTGAGTGACGAAGTAATTCATCTGGCAGACTTCGTAGTTATGTATGTTGGTGAAGTAATAGACGCAAACAACTTCATAATTTATCCTATTTGTTGAAGTAAAGATAATCTATAACTTCAACATTTATCGTATTTGGTGAAGTATTTTATATCATGTTACTTCACAATTTACATTTAGTGACGAAGTAACTGGTTCGAAAGACTTCAATAATTTGTATTTTGGTGAAGTAATTGCGGAAAACAACTTCATTTTTACAGAATAATGGTGAAGTAAATTAATTCTATCACTTCGTCTGATTTCTTATTTGTCGAAGTAAATATAATCTATAATGGTGAAGTAAATTAATATTTTGGTGAAGTAATTGCGCAAAACAACTTCGTATGACTTAATATACTAATATAATTAAATTCATAAATTAATCTAAAAATGATTAATATCCACGAATCCACAATTACATATTCATCAATCCACAAGTAACCCAAAAAATACATCCACAAAACCAAAAGTATATCCAAAAATCTAGAATGACAAACAAAATATTTATCCCAACATACACCATCCATCTAAGCACCTACATAGGAGTAAACAAATTCACTCCATTCACTTCTAACCTCGTCATATTGACATTGGGTGTAGTACTGGTTCTTGATGCATCCTGCAAACTGAAATTTGAAAAAGAAAATACATTAGATTCTTCTATTTCAAATAAAAATTGACAGATATAAAATATAGCAGTACTGGTAGAGGCAGGTAACGCACCACCCAAATTTACACAACACATCTTAAAAAACTCAATCCATATATTTACACATATCCCCAAGAGAACAGAAAAACCTGGGGGATGTTGGGCAAATATCTCCATACAAACATCATCATTTAGCTGTATGTCTTTCCAAACAAATATCAGGATCGAGATTAATAGTATAACCTTAACACTCATTGAGAAAAAAAAGAGCCAAGCTCAGAGCAGTGCACGTGTAGTCCAGTACCCAATATTCATGTCTCTGTGCCTCAGTCAACATACAAGAAATCAAGGGATAATGTTAAGCCCACACATCTCTGTCCATTTTTCATTATTACTCTTAACCAACCAACCTCATTTTCATGCACTGCTACTCAAACATCTTGCCTAGCTACTGCCCACCAAATGCGTACCTTGAAACTTCATATTTCAGAATTTCCATTACGCAGTCAAGAATGATTCACACACACGCACGCACAAAAAACACTAATTTATAAATATAAACCAATAATTTTTATATATGTATCGAACTTTTTGCTGGATTATTTTATGTCATAAGTGCTGCATATTTTATGTCATAAATCCTAAATTATCCTGAAATGAAGCTCAAGACTAAAAAACGATTCAAAATAGCCATAAGAGACGACTTACTTCTGGACATCAACATAATATCAAGAAACGGATAACTCATACGAAATAACAAACGATCAAACATAATTCGGAACAAAAACAACAGATAAAGCAAAAACACAACCCCAAGAGAGAGAAAAAAATCATGGCCGTGTAAAATATAAGAGGGAAGAATCAGAAAGATAGAACCAATGTATGATTGTAAAGCAACCCAACAAAATTTCTTTTTTTTATCACTAATATAAAATATATCCCAATGGCAACACATTATCTCAACAATAAAATATATCCCAATGACAACACATTATCTCAACAATAAAATATATCTCAAAGACAACAATTCATCTCAATCAATCAAAAAATTTATCCCAAGAAGAAACTCACCATCTTCTCCAACTGTGGATCATCGCAATCGACTATCTCTTTCATGTATCTCATCACGCAATATCCACACTCAACCGAACCACTTTGTTTCAGATTACCCTATAATGGAATTGAAAAGTTAATGCAACAATCACAATCTAATGAATAACCACTACCAATTCATGTATTCATAAATAAGTAAGATACATACCGTCAATATTTTAAAACCTGGCCCTTTAGAAATACCTTTGGAGGCATTGTACGTCTTCACCCCACTACATTTTAAAAAGTAAGAAGTTATTTTTTTGCATATTTATAAGTTAATGTATTCAAAATCAACATAAGCTACTACCCACTTTGTCACAATATTTTTCCATGTATCATCTCGGATCCTGTTAGACGTAGAATCCAATAAATATATCATATTCTTATCTTCGTTGACGATTGTCAAGATCCAATGGTACCTGAAAAAATGAAATTACAGCATTGACTACCATGAAGTAGAAATCTATAAATAACTAAATTCTTACCCAGTGTTGTATGGGATGAGACAGATGCTATCTCTACACACTGCTTCCAACTGGTCAGCAATATGTTGTGATAAGTCACGGCCATCTGTGCCAATCGGGCATGTAGGTATATTACCGGGATCCACAAACGAAAAATAATCAGCCTTGTCTTTTTTCTTCAAATCTTTGTAGAGGTGACTGCATGATATAGATGCACAAATATATCGTTTAGAAAATTTTCAAAATATGAACAACTACCACAAAAAATATTATATAAATGCACAAATATTGTAAGTTAGACATTATATATACCCCATGTAAACTAAAATTTGTCTGGCACCTATCTCCCTCATCTCCATAAAGCGTACGATATCTTCCTTCAGCAACCGTATGCTTTTAGCACGTCCAAACATAGCGTCCTCAAACTCAATGCATATGGTATCCGATTCATTCAGCAATCGAACAACATGAGAGTAGACATACTTGCACGACATGGGTAATGTTTTCTCAATTTCTTTGAAATTGTCGCGCTGACCAGGAACGCCCGCAAGCACAGATGATTGAGGTTTCCCCTTCCTCTACAATTTAAAATATTATTCATACAAGTATTTTAAAATAAAACATTGTTCGAGCAACATATCTGACAGTTGCAAACACAAAGTAAAATGAAAACCGAAAGTACCTTTGTCGTTGGAAAAATAACCAACTCTTTAGGCCAACCAACAATGACTCCAACAGCATCATTGATGATTGTTGGTCCAAACTTAATTGGGATCGGAAGCTGTGCTTTTTCATCTAAGACAACATCAATAGATACCTTGAAGTTCTCTTCCCCAAGTGGAACATGGTGAATCATAACATTTGGACCTCCTTCTGATATTATTGTGCCATAAGCCACCACGTTTTCGCGTTCTTTTACAGCCAGGTGACATTTTTTCCCCTGTCAAGAACAAAAAGACATGATATATTTTGATATGGAGGTGAATAGAATTTAATTGACATAAAAATTCAGAAACATACAACCTTCATATTTGAAGTGCCGCAATCATAAACTTCTTGCACATCATCTGACAATTTTGAGTCTTTCACTCTTGAGAACTTGTTTGATGCTACAGTTTCAGAAGATCGATCATTGATTAATGGAAGCACAGCAGCAAGTTGAGACCTCAGCATCTCCAATTCAGCTTTCAAACTTTTAGTCTCATCCGATTGTGCTTTTACATTTTCAATCACAGCTTTTGAGATTGTTTCTCTCTTCTTTCTTGGAGTTTTAAAGTATACTTGTGGCTTTACGAAACCTCCCACACCTCGAACCCTTCCATAGTGTTCTTGGCTTCCTAAGGCAGCGGTTAACACGTCATTCATTCCAGAAGATTTGAACTCTCCTTTGCCTTTCTTTTCCAACAATTCATCCTACAATTGGAGACATGACAAATCAATTCACAATCGACTGTGTTATTTATCTAGGTAATATGGCGATTGAATAAAACTAAACATTTACAATTTTTTCAGCTACTTCTGATGTCTCCGCACATGTTATGTTGCCAGATTTGTCTTCTCGAGCTTTACGCCAAAGCACAGATCTATCAACTTCCTCATCTTCAGCAACCAATTTTTTGTTCCGCTACAATTTCAAAACTCATATGTTTAATAACATGAAGAACATGCTAAAAATTACAAATATATTGCTCTGTTTCTTACCAGTTCAGCCTCCAAGCCGATGTAACCCTTGCGAGACATTCTGTGGTGATATTTACAATGCATGGTCCGTTGTTTTTGTTTTTCATGAGTAACCTGCATCATTTTGTTGGCTCGTTTAAGTATTGAATTTAATAAATTCGTGAGGAAACATATCAATTATTAAAGTACCTCCCATGATGGATCCAGTCTCGCATCCACAAATGCTTTCCAATCCGCTAGTGGGATTTGATACTGACTTGGTGGAGAAATCAACTTTTCAGGATTATCTTTGTTCGGCCAAACAAATCTACTAGTCAATTTGTTTTTGAAATCTCGCCACTTCTGAGATGCTGAATTCATCACAGCATACTGACTTTCTGGCGCTAGATCAAAGACATTCTGCAACAAAAACAGATTATTTACAGGTGCAAGTATGATTGTAAATTCAAATTGAAGCTTGTACTTACCGAAATCTCTTCCCACAGTTTTTGTTTTATGGTTTCTGGAACTTCAGGCCATGACTTTATACTGATTGGCACCATGGCTCTAGCAATAGAACCAATGTATGATTGTAAAGCCCTTCCATTTGCATTGTATGCTGGCCGCCCCATGTCATCATAATCAATCTTTGCTTTTTTCCCCCATCTAGCAGTAGCAATTAGTTTACCCATCAACGTAGGGCCTCGCTTGTTCCTCTGCACATCTACAGTATATATATATATATATAAGAATATGAAGACAGAAACGCACATGTTGTAATAAAGTAGACATTTTGCCCGGACCATATGTTAAGCAATCGATAGCACGTTGCTGCCAAAACCTAAGTTTTACAAATAATACATCTAGAAAAGAATGATACACACAAGGTCCAATATGTTCTTCATCGAAACACCAAGAATTGAATATTGTGGCACTCAATGTAATGGAAAATTGTTCGTTAAAGAAATTTGAGATTTACACATTACTTATACTAGCATCATGAACAAGACGATAATCGAAATGCTTTAGTAAATCACATGGTTTATTCAACTCAAATTAGCAAATTTTGAGAGCAAACAAGAAACCAAGTAAAAAAAAATCACTGTATTTCAAAAGTAGATGATTTTTTTTACATCAGGGACGGAATAACTAGACTTACGGTGGTGGTGGTGGTGTTTTGCTTCTCTCTCGGTGAGTTGAACGGCGGTGGTGTTGGCGGTTCGAAGCGAGAATGGCGGTGAGTGGAAAATGTGGCGCGTTAATGAGCTCGTCTACGAAGGATAAATGATATAATCGAAATAACTCAGCGACGGTTTTTAAAAATTCCGTCGCTAATTGCGACGAATGTTGAAATACCGTCGCTTATAGCGACGGTCGTTTTAAAAACCGTCGCTGTCTAGATCGGCGACGGTTAAAAAACCGTCGCAAATTGTCAACCCTCACCAAATGTTCAGCGCGGTTCATCTTATTACTTCGGCATTTAACTTATTTTTCTTCTTTTTTACTTCATCAACATTGAAATACCGAAGTAAAATATAATAATAAAAAATAGTGAAGCCCGTGTTTTTAAACATCCGAAGTAAATATATTATTTTACTTCGCTTGTGTTATTACTGAAGTTATTGGTAATGTATTACTTCGTAAATTATTATTGCCGAAGTACCGCCTGCCGAAGTAAAATCCGATTTTTCTACTAGTGTAAAGGCTTAGCTAGTGGATCAGCAACATTATCTGAGGAGCCGACTTTGTCAATCGACACTTCTTCCTCTTTCCACAATCTCTCTGAGGATGTGGTACTTTCTCAATACATGTTTGGACTTCTGATGAGACCTAGGCTCCTTTTCTTGAGCTATAGCTCCCGTGTTGTCACACAACACCGGGACAGGAGCAACTCCATTAGGAATGAAGTCCAACTCTTAGACGAAATTCCTTATCCAAACAGCCTCCCTTGCTGCATCTGATGCAGCAATGTATTTGGCCTCTGTGCTGGAATCCGTAGTATTGTCTTGCTTGGAACTCTTCCAAGAGACAGCAGCACCATTGAGCATGAATACAAACCCAGAGGTTGACTTCGAGTCATCGATATCGCTTTGGAAGCTAGAGTCGGTATAGCCTTCCAATTTCAGTTCTCCACCCCATAGACCAAGAAAAATTTATTGGTCCTTCTCAACTACTTGAGGATGTCTTTCACAGCTTTCCAGTTTGGAAGACCAGGGTTCGTTTGATATCTACTCACTACACTTAGTGCGAAAGCCACGTCAGGACGTGTAGATATCATCTCATACATGATGCTACCAATCGCAGATGCATAAGGAATGCTTGTCATCGCCGCTATCTCTGCATCAGTCTTGGGAGACATAGACTTGGATAGGGACACGGCATGACACATTGGTAGATGTCCTCTCTTGGACTCATCCATCGAGAACCGCTTCACGATGGTATCAATGTATGTGGACTGGGTGAGACCAAGCAATCTTCTTGATCTATCTCTATAGATCTGTATTCCCAATACAAAAGATGCTTGACCCAAGTCCTATAACGAGAACTCACTTGCTAACCATATTTTAGTTGATTGCAACATTCCTACATCATTTCCAATGATTAGAATGTCATCAACATAAAACACCAGGAATGTCACAACACTCCCACTAACCTTCTTATACACATAGGGTTCCTCAGGATTCTTAGTAAATCAAACTCTTTGATTGTACTATCGAATCTAAGGTTCCAACTCCTAGATGCCTGCTTTAGACCATAAATAGATCTCTGAAGTTTGCATACCAAATGCTCACTTCCGATAGATGTAAACCTTTCAGGTTGAGACATGTAAATCACTTTCTTAAAATCCCCATTAAGTAAGACTGTCTTGACATCTATCTGCCATATCTCATAGTCACACCATGCAGCTATGGCTACCAATATCCTTATAGACTTGAACATTGCAACTGGTCAAAAGGTTTCCTCAAAGTCAACTCCATGTATTTGAGTATATCCTTTTGCCACCAATCGCGCCTTGAAGGTCAATACCTTCCCATCCGCCCCAAGTCCCTATGGGAACCGTTCCCTCAGGTGGATCTATAAGATCCCACACTTGGTTCGAATGCATGGAATTCATCTCAGATTCCATAGCTTCAAGCCATTTGGATGAATCGGCATCAGATAACGCTTCCTTGAATGTCCTTGGATCACATCCATGGTTAGGCTCATCATGGCCCTCTTCAAGAAGCTGACCATACCTTGAATGTCCTTGAATGTCCTTGGATCACATCCATGAACTTTAGCCTGCTCATTAAGCAACTTGCCGAACTCGTCGACAGCTCTCGAGGAAGAACTATCCTCACCCTCTGTCGCCTTACGCTTAGGAGGCATACTCTACAATAGGCTCACAAGACACCAATCAATATATAACAATGAATAGATAGATGCAAGAAAACATACCCGGACAGTTGAAAGTAGACGAAGTCATATGCATTGGTCCGAAGAACACCGCTCTGATACCACTAAATGTGACACCTCTATCCCGTAACAATAAAAATACGCAGCGGAAATAAATTTTTCCTTAAAATATGGAAGGAGTTTAAAAATACATATCATAAAAATGTTTACAAAATAGCAATACATGATCATTTAAATGACATAACAAAATACAAAATATCATTCCTATGATCATGCCAAAATCTTCCTTCCAACGGTGTATGCATATGACCCCTATCCACAGTCAACGTCCAGGGCCTCCACTCTGATCTGCATCACATGAATAAACTGAAATGAGAATAAATCTCAGCAAGTGGAACTCTACATAGCAATGATGCATAGTATACTCTGTAAAACATGACTTTGAAATCATAAATACCATCAACTCTGAAACATGAATACTGTAGCAATAACTGTAGGAATAGCATATCAATAAGATAGCAATAAGATGGTATTCTCTTTTCTCTGGTTGGATTGATATCAATAGTATCTCTGATCTGGTGCTAATATCCCTATCGATATAAACCGATAACTCTGAGGGATAAAAGCCTATGGTCGTTGATCAACTAATTGCATGCAATGCTCTGACTATGATTAATCAATCCAATAAAACATTTGAACTCTGAATAGCATTTAAAGCCGTCGTTTCACAATCTCTTATTTTTTCTTGTATTCCCTTTGAACAATAATTGAGACATCAATTGTCTTCAATGAACATAGCAATATAATTAATACATAACAATGAATCAATTGAAGGGAATATCACTTTGAAACCTTTAAAACACAATACATATAACATCATGTGAGCAAAGGAATGAAATTCCACTTACAACCAATAGAAAACCTACAAACTATACTCTTGGTACACCACCTACAACAATAATCCATAAACAACACCAAAATCAACTCTATATCCAAAAATACAAGTTAAATAATCCATTAAACCAACAAAACATCAAACCTATGTCAACTCTTAACTCACAACCTTAATAGAATCGCACCAAAAACTTACCTAAGCTTCCTAGCACCAAGGAGAACGTCGATCTCAAGTCGAAAATCCAAACAAATCCAAGAATCAAAGGTAGGAAGCAAAAGAAATGGATGAAAACCCTTGCTAGAAGAGAGAAATCTCGAAATGAAGGGGAAAAGATAAGATAAGGTATGGCCAACAACTCCAAAAAGTAACTTAAAAACTCGCCCATACCTATACTGCGGGTGCGACAACACAAGGGCCGCGGGTGCGCTGAGCTCTCGGCACAACAAAATAAATCCATGCACGATGACCGCGGGTGCGGTGCTACAATTACCGCGGGTGCGGTCTCACCGCGGGTGCGGTGCTTACACTGCCGCGGGTGAGGTGATGCCACGGCCTTCCAAAACCAAAATGATGAATAGTACACCGCAGGGGCACTCCTCTAAGAGTGCGGGTGCACTCTTGCTACGGCAATGATCAAAAATCAACGCAACTAAAATCGATCCGAAACTCTAAAACGAACAACCAACAACTTCTAACACCTCAATAACAATAATAACCAATAATACTATAGCCCAAAACACAATTCTAAACATCTAATCACATAACCCAAATAACATACGAAACTTAAATCGTACCGTACACCGGGCTCGGCTATTACAATCTCCCCTCCTTAGAGGAATTTCGTCCGCAAAAATTGACGTCACTGCACGAACAACTCAGGATACTTCTCTCTCATCTCATCCTCTGGTTCCCACGTAGCCTCTTCGATCAAATGGTTCCTCCAAAGGACTTTAACGATGCCGATCTCTTTATTCCTCAAAACTCTAACTGTGCGATCCAGAATCTGAATCGGAATCTCTTGGTAAGTCAAATTCGGCGTCAAGTCCAATGGCTCGTGGCGAAGAATATGGGAAGGATTCGCAATATACTTCCTGAGCATCGATACGTGAAAAACATTATGAACTCTATCAAGATCTGGCGGTAGGGCTAATCTGTAGGCTCTGTCACCAACTCTGTCCAAGATCTCAAAAGGACCAATGAATCTCGGACTCAACTTACCCTTCTTGCCAAATCTCATCACACCCTTGAGAGGTGCTATCTTCAAGAACACGTGATCGCCAACCTCGAACTGCAAAGGCCTACGACGAACATCTTCATAGCTCTTCTGTCTGGACTATGCTGTCTTCATCCTCTCACGGATCACAGCAACAACATCGGCCGTCTGCTGGACCAACTCTGGTCCCAACATCTTTCTCTCGCCAACCTCATCCCAATACAAAGGCGATCTGCACTTCCTGCCATAAAGTGCCTCATACGGTGCCATCCCAATCGACGCCTGGTAGCTATTGTTGTACGTGAACTCCACAAGTGGCAATTTAGAATCCCAGCTACCATAATAGTCAATAGTACAAGCTCTGAGCAAGTCCTCTAAAATCTGAATGACTCTCTCTGACTGACCGTCGCTCTGAGGGTGATAAGCTGTACTGAAAGCTAACCGTGATCCCATAGCTCTGTGCAGACTCTTCCAAAACTCGGAGGTAAACCTGGGGTCACGATCAGACACGATCGACACAGGGACACCGTGAAGTCTAACAATCTCTGCAATATAATCCTCGGCATACTGCTTCATGGAGTACGTCGTCTTGACTGGGAGAAAGTGCGCTGACTTAGTTAACCGATCAACAATGACCCAAATGGAATTATAACCTTTCTGCACTCTGGGAAGACCAGTCACGAAATCCATCGTAATGTGCTCCCACTTCCACTGAGGAATCGGCAAAGATAGCAATGTCCCAGCAGGTCTCTGATGCTCAATCTTCACCTGCTGACAAGTAAGGCACTGAGAAATGAACAAAGCAATATCTTTCTTCATACCTGGCCACCAGTAGAGTCGACGAAGATCCTGATACATCTTCGTACTGCCTGGATGAATCGAATAAGGTGCGGTATGAGCCTCTGTCAAGACATCTCGCCGAATATCATCGCCAATAGGAACACAGATACGGCCTCTGAAAGTCACCAATCCATCACCATTCATCGCAAACTCTGAGTTACCCCTCTCCTCAGCTCTAGCTCTCAACTCTAGCAACTGCACATCGACAGTCTGCTCTCTACGGATCCTGTTCGTCAAAGTAGCCCGAATGACCAACGCTGAAAAGCGAGCAATGGTTCCGGGGACTACCAAAGAAATATCCTCTCGATGCAAGTCCATCAGCAACGGCCTCTGAATCAAAGAACTCAAGGAAGAACTCGATTTACGACTCAAAGCATCAGCCACAACGTTCGCCTTCCCTGGGTGATAACTGATAGTCACATCATAATCTTTGACCAGCTCTAACCACCTCCTCTGCCTCATGTTGAGCTCTTTCTGAGAAAACAGATACTTCAAACTCTTGTGGTCTGTGAAGATCTCACACTTTTCGCCATACAGATAATGTCTCCAAATCTTCAGGGCGAAAACCACAGCTGCTAGCTCCAAATCATGCGTCGGATAATTCTTTTCATAGTCTTTCAACAGACGAGAAGCATAAGCAATGACCTTACCTCGCTGCATCAGCACTGCACCAAGGCCTCTCTTCGACGCATCAGTATAGACAACGAAATCCTCTGAACCACTGGGCAATGAAAGAACAGGAGCTGTCGTCAATCTATCCTTCAACTCCTGGAATGCACTCTGGCAATCGATAGACCACTCGAACTTCACAGTCTTCCTCGTCAAATTGGACAATGGCAGGGCAATCTTGGAGAAATCTGAAATGAAACGACGATAATAACCCGCCAAACCAAGGAAACTGCGTACCTCTGAGACAGTGGTAGGAATAGGCCATTTCTGAATCGCCTCTATCTTCATCGGATCAACAGCAATGCCATCCTTCGAAACGACATGGCCTAGAAAAGAAATCTGATCCAGCCAAAATTCACACTTCTTCAACTTGGCAAACAGCCTCCTCTCTCTCAGCAATTGAAGAACAACTCTGAGATGCTCTGCATGCAGCTCTCTGGTCTTGGAATAGATCAAGATGTCGTCGATGAAGACAATGACGAAGCTATCCAGATAGGGCTTGAACACACGGTTCATCAGGTCCATGAAGACTGAAGGGGCATTGGTCAGACCAAAAGACATAACCATAAACTCAAAGTGACCATACCTGGTCCTGAACGCCGTCTTAGGGATATCAGACTCCCTAACCTTCAACTGATAGTAGCCAGACCGAAGATCAATCTTCGAAAATACAGTGGCACCATGGAGCTGATCAAACAAATCATCTATCCGAGGCAACGGATATTTGTTCTTGACAGTCACTTTGTTAAGCTCCCTGTAGTCGATACACAGCCGCAAAGAACCATCTTTCTTCTTGACAAACAGAACCGGAGCTCCCCAAGGCGAAGAACTCGGACAAATAAAACCCTTGTCTAAAAGATCCTGCAACTGAATCTTCAACTCCTTCATCTCAGCAGGGGCCATCCTGTACGGAGCCTTAGAGATAGGAACCGTACCAGGAGCTAGATCGATAACGAGCTCAACATCTCTGTCCGGCGGCAAACCCGGAACATCATCCTCAAACACATCGGCAAACTCCCTCACAACATCAATATCATCAATATTCAACTTAACCATACCATCAACATCCACAATAGAAGCAAGAAACCCATCGCAACCTCTACATAGAAATCTCTCAGCCTCAAGACAAGAAATAAAAGGAAGGACCAGCGAAGTACCTGAGCTGGCGAGAACTCCTCCCTGGCCATCATCTGCAAAAGTCACCTTCTTAGCAACACAATCGATAACTGCACGGTAAGTCGAAAGCCAATCCATGCCAAGAATAACATCAAAGGCAACCATAGGGATAACAATCAAATCAGCGAAGACAACTCGCTCCTCAATACGAACAGGGCACGCAAAGACAATTGATGTCGGGCACAACACGTCCCCCTAAGGCAAAACAACACTAAGCTGGAGGGGAAGAACAGAAGGAACTATACCCAAAGATATCAAAAACAAATCAGACATAAAAGAATGAGTAGCACCAGTATCTATCAAAGTAGTAGCTACTCTGCCTGAAATCAAAATAGTACTAGAGATCAATGAAGAATCATGATTAATACCTTCCTTGGTCATCGAAAAGATACGACCCTGCACCTTCCCTTGGCTAGCTCCTTGTGGACAATTCCTGGCAACGTGGCCTGCCGTGCCACAACGATAACAAGTATGAGTGCCAAATCTGCACTCTCCCCTATGATGCTTGCCACCATTCGGACACAAAGGCTTCTTGGGATCAACTGGAACTGGCGGTGGTCTAGTACTCGGCTCCATCTTGCCCTTGCCCTTGAAACGATCCCTGCCCCTCTGATTAGAACCCTGGCCTCTCTGAGCAACAGCTTGATGCCTCTCCTGCCTCTCTCTAGTGATGTCCTTCTCATCCTGCTCTGCCAACAATGCCTTGGACACAATCTCCTTGAAAGTCACAGCCTTGGACATGTTGATATCACGACGAATCTCTGCTCTAAGGCCTCGAATGAAATGAGCGCCTTTATCCTTATCATTGGATGCAATGTACGGAGCAAATAGGCAACCCTCCTCAAACTTTAGAATATACTGACCAACATCCATGCTCCCTTGTCGAAGCACCAAGAACTCCGTAACCTTCCTCGCTCGAAGTGCGTCGGGGAAATACTTGTCGTAGAACAGGTCAGTGAACTCTGACCACTTCAGTGTCGCAACATCAACTCCAACTTTGGTCGCATTCCACCAAATGCGAGCAGCTTTAACCAACATGAATACAGCACAGCTGATACGGTCTCTATCCTCGTAGTGGAGATGATCAAAGATCGCCTCTAGAGCCTTGACCCACTCAACTGCAACTAAAGGATCAGTGCTCCCTGAAAACTCTGGTGGATCCATCCTCTTAAAAGTAGAAAAGACGGCATCAGTGCCAACATCCTGTGCAACTTGCCCTCTCACTTGACCTCTGCCCTGACTTGCTCCTTGCAATCGGAGCAACTGCTGAATCTGATCGCTATGAACTTTCGCCTGCTCCTTAAGCAACTTTCCGAACTCGTCGACAGCTCTCGAGGAAGAACTATCCTCATCCTCTGTCGCCTTACGCTTAGGAGGCATACTCTACAATAGGCTCACAAGACACCAATCAATATATAACAATGAATGGATAGATGCAAGAAAACATACCCGGACAGTTGAAAGTAGACGAAGTCATATGCATTGGTCCGAAGAACACCGCTCTGATACCACTAAATGTGACACCTCTATCCCGTAACAATAAAAATACGCAGCGGAAATAAATTTTTCTTTAAAATATGGAAGGAGTTTCAAAATACATATCATAAAAATGTTTACAAAATAGCAATACATGATCATTTAAATGACATAACAAAATACAAAATATCATTCCTATGATCATGCCAAAATCTTCCTTCCAACGGTGTATGCATATGACCCCTATCCACAGTCAACGTCCAGGGCCTCCACTCTGATCTGCATCACATGAATAAACTGAAATGAGAATAAATCTCAGCAAGTGGAACTCTACATAGCAATGATACATAGTATACTCTGTAAAACATGACTTTGAAATAAATACCATCAACTCTGAAAAATGAATACTGTAGCAATAACTGTAGCAATAGCATATCAATAAGATAGCAATAAGATGGTATTCTCTTTTCTCTGGTTGGATTGATATCAATAGTATCTCTGCTCTGGTGCTAATATCCCTATCGATATAAACCGATAACTCTGAGGGATAAAAGCCTATGGTCGTTGATCAACTAATTGCATGCAATGCTCTGACTAAGATTAATCAATCCAATAAAACATTTGAACTCTGAATAGCATTTAAAGCCGTCGTTTCACAATCTCTTATTTTCTTTTGTATTCCCTTTGAACAATAATTGAGACATCAATTGTCTCCAATGAACATAGCAATATAATTAATACATAACAATGAATCAATTGAAGGGAATATCACTTTGAAACCTTTAAAACACAATACATATAACATCATGTGAGCAAAGGAATGAAATTCCACTTACAACCAATAGAACACCTCCAAACTAAACTCTTGGTACACCACCTACAACAATAATCCATAAACAACACCAAAATCAACTCTATATCCAAAAATACAAGTTAAATAATCCATTAAACCAACAAAACATCAAACCTAAGTCAACTCTTACTCACAACCTTAATAGAATCGCACCAAAAACTTACCTAAGCTTCCTAGCACCAAGGAGAACGTCGATCTCAAGTCGAAAAATCCAAACAAATCCAAGAATCAAAGGTAGGAAGCAAAAGAAATGGATGAAAACCCTTGCTAGAAGAGAGACCCTTGCTAGAAGAGAGAAATCTCGAAATGAAGGGGAAAATATAAGATAAGGTATGGCCAACAACTCCAAAAAGTAACTTAAAAACTCGCCCATACCTATACTGCGGGTGCGACAACACAAGGGCCGCGGGTGCGCTGAGCTCTCGGCACAACAAAATAAATCCATGCACGATGACCGCGGGTGCGGTGCTACAATTACCGCGGGTGCGGTCTCACCGCGGGTGCGGTGCTTACACTGCCGCGGGTGCGGTAATGCCACGGCCTTCCAAAACCAAAATGATGAATAGTACACCGCAGGGGCACTCCTCTTAGAACGCGGGTGCACTCTTGCTACGGCAATGATAAAAAATCAACGCAACTAAAATCGATCCGAAACTCTGAAACGAACAACCAATAACTTCTAACACCTCAATAACAATAATAACCAATAATACTATAGCCCAAAAAACAATTCTAAACATCTAATCACATAACCCAAATAACATACGAAACTTAAATCGTACCGTACACCGGGCTTGGCTATTACAGAATTAGTATCCAACCGAATTCATTGGATATCCCACAAAGTAGCATAAAATGGATCTACTATCCAATTTATCTCCCACTACCTGCTTCATAAGCAGGGCACCCCCATATTCTAAGATAAGAATATTTGGGAGGCCTACCCATCCATATCTCATATGGTGTCTGCCTTTGAATGGACATTTAATGGAATATCTTTTAATTTTAAGTTATAGAGATCGTTTTCAAGTTCTCAAGTACCAATTAAACATTCATTATTGTAAATGTTTCAAACACCTTTGCTAAATAGACAAGAATATCCATCTTTATCACAATAGAAATGGAAACAATGTTTTTCACCAAAAAGGTACAAACAAAACATCTCTTAAAAATCAACTTAAAATCATTGTTCAACAATAAGTAAACATTTATTAATGTCTTGGCAGCAACTCTTGCTCCATTGCCTATCCTCAAGAAGGTCTCACCTTCCCTTAGTCTCCTACTTCTTCCCATCACCTGCAACACATTACAGATATGTGATCCACATCCGGTATCCAATACCCAAGAAGTAGAGTTAATTGAAATGTTTTCTTTAATGTAGAACATACCATTTCCAGAACCTTTCTGGGCAAGATATTCTTTGCAATTACGCCTCCAATGTCCAGGATTCTTGCAGTGATGACAAACATCAGCAGTCTTGTCAGCCTTAACTGGTCTGGCTGCCTCAACAGGATTCGGAGATTGCCTCATCAAGGGCACGTTCTTCTTGGGACGTTGGAAAGAATGCTTCTTTCCCTTCCCACGTGGATCAATCTTCGTACCAGATGAAGAACCCACATAAAGAACCAACTTCTCTTTCTTGATGGTTGATTCAAACGTAACAATCATATTCACCAACTCCTAGAGGGTTGGCTCCATCTTGTTCATGTTGAAGTTAACCACAAAAGGATCAAATGAGCTAGGCAATGATAACAGCAACACGTCGGTGGTCAACTCCGAAGGCAAGATCAGATCCATGCCAACGAGCTTGTCCACGAGCCCAATCAACTTCAGGCCATGCTCATGGACCGAGGCCCCATCTCGCATGCGCAAAGTGATTAGCTCCTTGACGGTAGCATGCCTAAGAGGCCGAGTCTGCTCACCAAAAAGCTCCTTGAGGTGCAAATGAATGTCAGCAGCATTCTTTGCACCCTCAAAACGCCTCTGTAGCTCATCATTCATAGAAGTCAGCATATAACACCTGGCTATCAAGTCATGGTCACACCATTCCTTGTAAGCCTGCAATTCCTCAGGAGTGCAGTTAGTCGGAGCCTCAACAGGGGGCGACTCAGTCAGTGTATATGCTACCCTTTCCGAATTCAAGACTAATTTCAGGTTTCTTAGCCAAGTGAGGTAATTAGGTCCAGTTAATATGTATTTGTCTAGTATTACGGATATCGGATTGCGAATCGAAGACATTGTCGATTTGTCCTGAAAAGTAAAAACAGATAAATGTTGATGACTATTTTAAAATATTTAGTCAGATATGAAGTTTGGACTTTTACTTCATAAATATTTGCTCCCACTGTTTTGACATCTTTCACTACCCTCTAGTGAAAAGGGAAACTCCTTTCTCAGTAGGTACGTAAGGTCCAATTAGCGAATTATGATCCCGAATAATATCAGTCAATCACAATTCCTAAAAAGTAGTTTCCAATTGCATCACAATGCAACCCTCTACGTAAACTTTTGTCTCACGTTTGATTAGGACCCAATAATATGACGTCGTTCATCTTCACGTGTCAAGCCTTACACATCGATGTTGAACCTTAATGGACGGTCGCCATGAGTTCCCACAATAATATGAGCCGAAATCATGGGAGTTCCACGTAGTTCGCATCACCATGTCAATGGATGTCACAGCTTTCCGGCACCCAGAGCTCCCCCAATAATATGAGCCGAGCCCCGAGTACGCGTAGCGTTCATCATGCACCCATTGTCGATGGAAGACAAGGAAATTATAAACATATTTATAATTCCCCTTTTCAGGCTTGATATTAATTTTGAATCTTCAAAATGAGGGTTTTTAATTTTGAAAGGTCTCATCATTAATTTTATTTAAAAGCTCGCCATGTTTGATCGTATGTTTGCCGGATTCATGCAACTTTGTTATTATCATAATAATAACGCACATACTCATTATTTATAACATATCATGCATATATTATAAACAGTAAACAAACAAGGATGATCAATCGCCCCAATACTAACGGACCGTGTGAGCTAAACACGGGCCTAGGTCCAATCCTAGGGAAATGCACGGGATGCAAATGCAACTATTACATAAGCTTCCAATATTTACATGTCTTCGATCTTCATAATCATCATGGCCACCATCTTCCAATCTTGATCATCCACTATACTAATATTTACAAATAAATATCCATGGCAAATAGGGATACATCTCATGGGGTGGGAACGGGCCATAAACCAAGCCCACTTTATAAATTAATAATTATTACAATCATTCAACACAAAATATCCTAGCATACACCTAGCAAATTGGGCTTGGGCTTTTGATCATCCTTCATGCATAATATCACATATCATACACCATCAATTAATTATCACAATAATTAATTGATCCAATATTATATATCTTGATCCAATCACTAACCGCCACGATTATAAACTAAATTAACAAAGTATACAAACACCTTTGTCTACTTTCAAATTAATTTATTTATAACCGAATTTCTTGTAAATCACCATTTACTATAAATATTTAAAGTCCAACTTAAAATATTTATTTCATGAGAAAATATTTGCAACTTTTGTAATTTTAAACTTAAGGGCCCAAAAATTCATTTTTCACCAAAAACGTTTTGGCCCATTTAAAATTCACAAATATGTTAGCCATCCAATGGCCCAACAACTCAAGGCCCATGACACTTTGATAGTTCAAAACACCTTTTGAAAACCCTAGTCGTCATCGCCGTCGCCGGAGCTCCGTCACCGAATTCCGGCAACAAATTTTTTTTTTTTTGTATTTTTTTTATTAAAATGTAGGGGCTGTTCGGGCTGCCCGAGGCTGTTCGGGCTGCCCCTCGGGCAGCCCAAGCTGCCCGAAATGGGCAGCAACTTGCTGCCCAAAACCCGCCCCAATCCGGCCTTTAATTCGTTGCAAAATTTTGTTCTCATGCGGTTAGAAATCAATCTCAACATAATATCTTGTAGTTGCTACACAAAATCGTAACCATAGCGCTGATACCACTTGAAAGGGGATCGGTTACGGTGACCGGAAGCGCAACGGAAGTTAAAAAAAAAATTAATTTTTACATAGTAATTTTTTGGCCACCATGTTCTTTGTGTAGCAAATACAATAAAACACAAAAATGACATTCATAGTGTGTTAAGAAATGTACCTATCAATCTCAAAGATTGATTATGGCTCCAACTAAGGTGTAAACACCTTAGCTCTTGTATGGCAAGACGTTCTACATGCTTCCTCCTTACTCCAAAATTAGGCCCACCACCAACTAGCTAGAGCCCCTCTTATTTTGCACTAGAAAAATAAAAGGATTTTTCAAAAAGAAGTATTTTTCATTCCTCAACACTTGAAGAAGAAAATTGAGAGAAAACTTGGAGAGAAAGAGAGTGAGGAATTCGGCCAAGAGAGTGAGTGGGAGGTGAGAAGGAAGATTAGTCTTGGTTGTGGGAAAAGGTGTTCCAAAAAGTTGCATGCCATGCCTTGAAAACTCAAAAAGTAGTCTCCCAACGTTTCACCTCCCATGCATGCATATTATATGGTTTTTAACAAATTAAAAACCATGGACTAAATTTAATTATCTCAAACATATTTGAGACTAATTAAACATTACTTGAATTTACCCAAGTCCCACTAGTTAAATAATTAATTTAAATTGAGCTCTACAAGACTCAATATAATTTAATTAATTCAACACTTAAATTAATCTAATTATTTGGACTCTACTAGGTCCACTAGTGTTTAATTAATACAACACTTGAATTAATTTAATTTAGTCCATAATAATGTTTATGAAAATCACAATTTTCAAATACATTATTCATTTGGCCAACTTTTAATTTAGGAACACTTCCATAAATCAAAATTTACATTTCTTTCATAGAAGTCATACTACTATTTTTCCTTTACGCTTGTAAACTCATTTATAAGCCGTTCACCACAATGAACTAATTTCTCCTTTATAGAAGTCATACTTCCAATTTTCCTTACGCTTATAAACTCTTTTATAAGCCGTTCAACACATTGAACAATTTTACTTCTCAACGGGATCTAGAAAGCTAGTACTTGTGTGGCCCTCAATGGTTCATTGATACAACTAGACGTGGGTTCACATCTCCATGTGATTCGGACTAAACATGTCCTTATATGAGCATACCCCAATTGCTCCATTCTTATTTATCAACACCTTGATAACAAGAACGTCAGAACTCAAGTCTGATAGTACCCAACCAATCATGTTAAACGCCTAGCAGCATCGCTTACATGATTCCCTAGGTATCAAATGATAGTGCCTGCAAGAACCATTCAATTATGGTTAGCGTACAGTACGGTCCCTTCAACTCATATATCCCGACCGATTCGACTACCATTGGTTTATCGAGAGTTGTCAATGAATCGATACTATGTGTCATGTCGTAGTTGCATCGATGGTGTAATCTATGAAACCCCTTTCATAATTACCACCATACTCTGATCTGAGATTTCAACCTACACATACATGAGAACACATAGGATATCCATACCCAAAGGTAAGCGGTGAATCCCCGACTACAATGCATCGACTCCTATATGTTTCGACAGAACACCCAACCTTGCCACCTGATGACCCCATGAGAGTCGGTAAACAAGTCAAAGTGTAATTCTAGCACATAGAGTCTCAATGTTGTCCCGGGTCATAAGGACTAATGGTGTACAACCATAAACTAGGACGTTTCCACTCGATAAGTGAGAACCACTTGGAAAGTCCTTTATGGAGGGTTGTTCAGTGCACTCTACAAGGAGCACTTATCTGCATGTTCAGACATCACAATGTACCCTACCAATGAAACATGGTACTCAATCGCAGATACTAGTCTCGAACTCTAGCGGCCCATATCCTTCTTAGCGACGGCTGAATCGACTAAGAACTGTTTAGAATATACAGTATTCCAAATATGAGTTTCATGATACTCATCATATGAGCATCTCATATTCTTTCTACTATTTGTATATTCCAGTTCTTTATCTATGCAACTAGCATGGGTATTCAGATAAAGATTTGCCAAAACAATAATTTCAAATATTATTAAAATAAAGATTGCTTATACATAGAGTTTCATTGTGAACACTCGGCCAACACTTGGCTCGACGGGCACCTACTCTAACAATCTAACGACTTCTCTAAAGAACAAATACACAATGTTTGAAGCATCATCGGTTTTATGACAAGCTATAAAATGTGCCGTCATAGAGAATCTATCCACAACAACAAAAATAGAATCCCTCTCCTTCTTAGTCCTGGGCAACCCCAAAATAAAGTCCATAGAAATTTCAATCCAAGTTCTTTTTAAGAATAGCACGCAAAAGTGTTCCCAAAGTTCTATTGACAACTTCAGTTTGTCCATCTATTTGAGGATGACAAGTAGCAGAAAACAACAATTTTGTGCCAAGTTTAGACCATAAAGTCTTCCAAAAGTAATTTAATAATTTAACATCGCGACTAGAAATAATAGTCTTAGGCATGCCATGAAACCTAACGACTTCTCTAAAGAACAAATCCTCAATGTTTGAAGCATCATCGGTTTTATGACAAGATATAAAATGTGTCATCTTAGAGAATCTATCCAAAACAAAAAAAATAGAATCCCTCCCCTTCTTAGTCCTAGGCAAACCCAAAATAAAGTCCATTCAATCCAAGTTCTTTTTAAGAATAGAACGCAAAAGTGTTCCCAAAGTTCTATTGACAACTTCAGTTTGTCCATCCGTTTGAGGATGATAAGTAGTAGAAAACAACAATTTTGTGCCATGTTTAGCCCATAAAGTCTTCCAAAAATAACTCAAGAATTTAACATCGCGACCAGAAACAATAGTCCTAGGCATGCCATGCAACCTAATGACTTCTCGAAAGAACAAATCCGCCATGTTTGAAGCATCATCAGTTTTATGACAAGCTATAAAATGTGTCATCTTAGAGAATATATCCACAACAACAAAAATATAATCCCTCCCCTTCTTAGTCCTAGGCAACCCAAAATAAAGTCCATAGAAATGTCAATCCAAGTTCTTTTTAAAAATAGAACGCAAAAGTGTTCCCAAAGTTCTATGGACAACTTCAGTTTGTCCATCTATTTGAGGATGACAAGTAGTAGAAAACAACAATTTTGTGCCAAGTTTAGCCCATAAAGTCTTCCAAAAGTAACTCAAGAATTTAACATTGCGACCAGAAACAATAGTCCTAGGCATGCCATGCAACCTAGCGACTTCTCTAAAGAACAAATCCGCCATGTTTGAAGCATAATCGGTTTTATGACAAGCTATAAAATGTGCCATCTTAGAGAATCTATCCACAACAACAAAAATAGAATCCCTCCCATTCTTAGTCCTAGGCAACCCCAAAATAAAGTCCATAGAAATGTCAATCCAAGTTATTTTTAAGAATAGCACGCAAAAGTGTTCCCAAAATTCTATTGACAACTTCAATTTGTCCATCCGTTTGAGGATGACAAGTAGTAGAAAACAACAATTTTGTGCCAAGTTTATCCCATAAAGTATTCCAAAAGCAACTCAAGAATTTAACATCGCGACCAGAAACAATATTCCTAGTCATGCCATGCAACCTAACGACTTCTCTAAAGAACAAATCCGCAATGTTTGAAGCATCATCGGTTTTATGACAAGCTATAAAATGTGCCATCTTAGAGAATCTATCCACAACAACAAAAATAGAATCCCTCCCCTTCTTAGTCCTAGGCAAACCCAAAATAAACTCCATAGAAATGTCAATCCAAGTTCTTTTTGAGAAAAGCACGCAAAAGTGTTCCCAAAGTTCTATTGACAACTTCAGTTTGTCCATCCGTTTAAGGATGACAAGTAGTAGAAAACAACAATTTTGAGGAATTTAACATCGCGACCAGAAACAATAGTCCTAGGCATGCCATGCAACCTAACGACTTCTCTAAAGAACAAATCCGCAATGTTTGAAGCATCATCGGTTTTATGACAAGCTATAAAATGTGCCATTTTAGAGAATCTATCCACAACAACAAAAATAGAATCCCTCCCCTTCTTAGTCCTAGGCAAACCCAAAATAAAATCCATAGAAATGTCTATCCAAGTTCTTTTTAAGAATAGCACACAAAAGTGTTCCCAAAGTTCTATTGACAACTTCAGTTTGTCCATCCGCTTGAGGATGACAAGTAGTAAAAAACAACAATTTTGTGCCATGTTTAGCCCATAAATTCTTCCAAAAGTAACTCAAGAATTTAACATCGCAACCAGAAACAATAGTCCTAGGCATGCAATGCAACCTAACGACTTCTCTAAAGAACAAATCCGCAATGTTTGAAGCATCATCGGTTTTATGACAAGCTATAAAATGTGCCATCTTAGGGAATCTATCCACAACAACAAAAAATAGAATCCCTCCCCTTCTTAGTCCTAGGCAACCCCAAAATAAAGTGCATAGAAATGTCAATCCAAGTTCTTTTTAAAAATAGCACGCAAAAGTGTTCCCAAAGTTCTATTGACAACTTCAGTTTGTCTATCCGTTTGAGGATGAAAAGTAGTAGAAAACAACAATTTTGTGCCAAGTTTAGCCCATAAAGTCTTCCAAAAGTAACTCAAGAATTTAACATCGCGACCAGAAACAATATTCCTAGTCATGCCATGCAACCTAACGACTTCTCGAAAGAACAAATCCGCAATGTTTGAAGCATCATCGGTTTTATGACAAGCTATAAAATATGTCATCTTAGAGAATCTATCCACAACAACGGAAATAGAATCCTTCCCTTTCTTAGTCCTAGGCAACCCCAAAATAAAGTCCATAGAAATGTCAATCCAAGTTCTTTTTAAGAATAGCACGCAAAAGTGTTCCCAAAGTTCTATTGACAACTTCAGTTTGTCCATCCGTTTGAGGATGACAAGTAGTAGAAAACAACAATTTTGTACCAAGTTTAGCCCATAAAGTATTCCAAAAGTAACTCAAGAATTTAACATCGCGACCAGAAACAATAGTCCTAGGCATGCCATGCAACCTAACAACTTCTCTAAAGAACAAATCCGCAATGTTTGAAGCATCATCGGTTTTTTGACAAGCTATAAAATGTGCCATCTTAGAGAATCTATCCACAACAACAAAAATAGAATCCCTCTCCTTCTTAGTCCTAGGCAACCCCAAAATAAAGTCCATAGAAATGTCAATACAAGTTCTTTTTAAGAATAGCACGCAAAAGTGTTCCAAAAGTTCTATTGACAACTTCAGTTTGTCTATCCTTTTGAGGATGACAAGTAGTAGAAAACAACAATTTTGTGCCAAGTTTATCCCATGAAGTATTCCAAAAGTAACTCAAGAATTTAACATCGCGACCAGAAACAATATTCCTAGTCATGCCATGCAACCTAACGACTTCTCTAAAGAACAAATCCGCCATGTTTGAAGCATCATCGGTTTTATGACAAGCTATAAAATGTGCCATCTTAGATAATCTATTCATAACAACGAAAATAGAATCCTTCCCCTTCTTAGTCCTAGGCAACCCCAAAATAAAGTCCATAGAAATGTCAATTCAAGTTCTTTTTAAGAATAGCACGCAAAAGTGTTGACAAAGTTCTATTGACAACTTCAGTTTGTCCATCCGTTTGAGGATGACAAGTAGTAGAAAACGACAATTTTGTGCCAAGTTTAGCCCATAAAGTCTTCCAAAAGTAACTCAAGAATATAACATCGCGATCAGAAACCATAGTCCTAGGCATGCCATGCAACCTAACGACTTCTCTAAAGAACAAATCCGCAATGTTTGAAGCATCATCGGTTTTTTGACAAGCTATAAAATGTGCCATCTTAGAGAATCTATCCACAACAACAAAAATAGAATCCCTCTCCTTCTTAGTCCTAGGCAACCCCAAAATAAAGTCCATAGAAATTTCAATCCAAGTTCTTTTTAAGAATTGCACGCAAAAGTGTTCCCAAAGTTCTATTGACAACTTCAGTTTGTCCATCCGTTTGAGGATGACAAGTAGTAGAAAACAACAATTTTATGCCAAGTTTATCCCATAAAGTCTTCCAAAAGTAACTCAAGAATTTAACACCGCAACCAGAAACAATAGTCCTAGGCATGCCATGCAACCTAGCGACTTCTGTAAACAACAAATCCGCAATGTTTGAAGCATCATCGATTTTATGACAAGCTATAAAATGTGCCATCTTAGAGAATCTATCCACAACAAAAAAAATATACTCCATCCCCTTCATAGTCCTAGGCAACCCCAAAATAAAGTCCATAGAAATGTCAATCAAAGTTCTTTTTAAGAATAGCACGCAAAAGTGTTTCCAAAGTTCTATTGACAACTTTAGTTTGTCCATCCGTTTGAGGATGACAAGTAGTAGAAAACAACAATTTTGTGCCAAGTTTATCCCATAAAGTCTTCCAAAAGTAACTCAAGAATTTAACATCGCGACCAGAAACAATAGTCCTAGGCATGCCATGCAACATAACGACTTCTCTAAAGAACAAATCCACAATGTTTGAAGCATCATCGGTTTTATGACAAGCTATAAAATGTGCCATCTTAGAGAATCTATCCACAACAACAAAAAAAGAATCCCTCCCCTTCTTAGTCTTAGGCAACCCCAAAATAAAGTCCATAGAAATGTCAATCCTAGTTCTTTTTAAGAATAGCACGCAAAAGTGTTCCCAAAGTTCTATTGACAACTTCAGTTTGTCCATCCGTTTGAGGTTGACAAGTAGTAGAAAACAACAATTTTATGCCAAGTTTAGCCCATAAAGTCTTCCAAAAGTAACTCAAGAATATAACATCGCGATCAGAAACAATAGTCCTAGGCATGCCATGCAACCTAACGACTTCTCTAAAAAACAAATCCGCAATGTTTGAAGCATCATCGGTTTTTTGACAAGCTATAAAATGTGCCATCTTAGAGAATCTATCCACAACAACAAAAATAGAATCCCTCTCCTTCTTAGTCCTAGGCAACCCCAAAATAAAGTCCATAGAAATGTCAATCCAAGTTCTTTTTAAGAATAGCACGCAAAAGTGTTCCCAAAGTTCTATTGACAACTTCAGTTTGTCCATCCGTTTGAGGATGACAAGTAGTAGAAAACAACAATTTTGTGCCAAGTTTAGCCCATAAAGTATTCCAAAAGTAACTCAAGAATTTAACATCGCGACCAGAAACAATAGTCCTAGGCATGCCATGCAACCTAGCGACTTCTCTAAAGAACAAATCCGCCATGTTTGAAGCATCATCGGTTTTATGACAAGCTATAAAATGTGCCATCTTAGAGAATCTATCCACAACAACAAAAATAGAATCCCTCTCCTTCTTAGTCCTAGGCAACCCCAAAATAAAGTCCATAGAAATTTCAATCCAAGTTCTTTTTAAGAATTGCACGCAAAAGTGTTCCCAAAGTTCTATTGACAACTTCAGTTTGTCCATCCGTTTGAGGATGACAAGTAGTAGAAAACAACAATTTTGTGCCAAGTTTATCCCATGAAGTCTTCCAAAAGTAACTCAAGAATTTAACATCGCGACCAGAAACAATATTCCTAGTCATGCCATGCAACCTAACGACTTCTCTAAAGAACAAATCCGCCATGTTTGAAGCATCATCGGTTTTATGACAAGCTATAAAATGTGCCATCTTAGAGAATCTATCCATAACAACGAAAATAGAATCCTTCCCCTTCTTAGTCCTAGGCAACCCCAAAATAAAGTCTATAGAAATGTCAATGCAAGTTCTTTTTAAGAATAGCACGCAAAAGTGTTCCCAAAGTTCTATTGACAACTTCAGTTTGTCCATCCGTTTGAGGATGACAAGTAGTAGAAAACGACAATTTTGTGCCAAGTTTAGCCCATAAAGTCTTCCAAAAGTAACTCAAGAATATAACATCGCGATCAGAAACCATAGTCCTAGGCATGCCATGCAACCTAACGACTTCTCTAAAGAACAAATCCGCAATGTTTGAAGCATCATCGGTTTTTTGACAAGCTATAAAATGTGCCATCTTAGAGAATCTATCCACAACAACAAAAATAGAATCCCTCTCCTTCTTAGTCCTAGGCAACCCCAAAATAAAGTCCATAGAAATTTCAATCCAAGTTCTTTTTAAGAATTGCACGCAAAAGTGTTCCCAAAGTTCTATTGACAACTTCAGTTTGTCCATCCGTTTGAGGATGACAAGTAGTAGAAAACAACAATTTTATGCCAAGTTTATCCCATAAAGTCTTCCAAAAGTAACTCAAGAATTTAACACCGCAACCAGAAACAATAGTCCTAGGCATGCCATGCAACCTAGCGACTTCTGTAAACAACAAATCCGCAATGTTTGAAGCATCATCGATTTTATGACAAGCTATAAAATGTGCCATCTTAGAGAATCTATCCACAACAAAAAAAATATACTCCATCCCCTTCATAGTCCTAGGCAACCCCAAAATAAAGTCCATAGAAATGTCAATCAAAGTTCTTTTTAAGAATAGCACGCAAAAGTGTTTCCAAAGTTCTATTGACAACTTTAGTTTGTCCATCCGTTTGAGGATGACAAGTAGTAGAAAACAACAATTTTGTGCCAAGTTTATCCCATAAAGTCTTCCAAAAGTAACTCAAGAATTTAACATCGCGACCAGAAACAATAGTCCTAGGCATGCCATGCAACATAACGACTTCTCTAAAGAACAAATCCACAATGTTTGAAGCATCATCGGTTTTATGACAAGCTATAAAATGTGCCATCTTAGAGAATCTATCCACAACAACAAAAAAAGAATCCCTCCCCTTCTTAGTCTTAGGCAACCCCAAAATAAAGTCCATAGAAATGTCAATCCTAGTTCTTTTTAAGAATAGCACGCAAAAGTGTTCCCAAAGTTCTATTGACAACTTCAGTTTGTCCATCCGTTTGAGGTTGACAAGTAGTAGAAAACAACAATTTTATGCCAAGTTTAGCCCATAAAGTCTTCCAAAAGTAACTCAAGAATATAACATCGCGATCAGAAACAATAGTCCTAGGCATGCCATGCAACCTAACGACTTCTCTAAAAAACAAATCCGCAATGTTTGAAGCATCATCGGTTTTTTGACAAGCTATAAAATGTGCCATCTTAGAGAATCTATCCACAACAACAAAAATAGAATCCCTCTCCTTCTTAGTCCTAGGCAACCCCAAAATAAAGTCCATAGAAATGTCAATCCAAGTTCTTTTTAAGAATAGCACGCAAAAGTGTTCCCAAAGTTCTATTGACAACTTCAGTTTGTCCATCCGTTTGAGGATGACAAGTAGTAGAAAACAACAATTTTGTGCCAAGTTTAGCCCATAAAGTATTCCAAAAGTAACTCAAGAATTTAACATCGCGACCAGAAACAATAGTCCTAGGCATGCCATGCAACCTAGCGACTTCTCTAAAGAACAAATCCGCCATGTTTGAAGCATCATCGGTTTTATGACAAGCTATAAAATGTGCCATCTTAGAGAATCTATCCACAACAACAAAAATAGAATCCCTCTCCTTCTTAGTCCTAGGCAACCCCAAAATAAAGTCCATAGAAATTTCAATCCAAGTTCTTTTTAAGAATTGCACGCAAAAGTGTTCCCAAAGTTCTATTGACAACTTCAGTTTGTCCATCCGTTTGAGGATGACAAGTAGTAGAAAACAACAATTTTGTGCCAAGTTTATCCCATAAAGTCTTCCAAAAGTAACTCAAGAATTTAACATCGCGACCAGAAACAATATTCCTAGTCATGCCATGCAACCTAACGACTTCTCTAAAGAACAAATCCGCCATGTTTGAAGCATCATCGGTTTTATGACAAGCTATAAAATGTGCCATCTTAGAGAATCTATCCATAACAACGAAAATAGAATCCTTCCCCTTCTTAGTCCTAGGCAACCCCAAAATAAAGTCTATAGAAATGTCAATGCAAGTTCTTTTTAAGAATAGCACGCAAAAGTGTTCCCAAAGTTCTATTGACAACTTCAGTTTGTCCATCCGTTTGAGGATGACAAGTAGTAGAAAACAACAATTTTGTGCCAAGTTTAGCCCATAAAGTCTTCCAAAAGTAACTCAAGAATATAACATCGCGATCAGAAACAATAGTCCTAGGCATGCCATGCAACCTAACGACTTCTCTAAAGAACAAATCCGCAATTTTGAAGCATCATCGATTTTTTGACAAGCTATAAAATGTGCCATCTTAGAGAATCTATCCACAACAACAAAATTAGAATCCCTCCCCTTATTAGTCCTAGGCAACTTCAAAATAAAGTCCATAGAAATGTCAATCCAAGTTCTTTTTAAGAATAGCACGCAAAAGTGTTCCCAATGTTCTATTCACAACTTCAGTTTGTCCATCCGTTTGAGGATGACAAGAAGTAGAAAACAACAATTTTGTGCAAAGTTTAGCCCATAAAGTATTCCTAAAGTAACTCAAGAATTTAACATCGAGACCAGAAACAATATCCTAGGCATGCCATGCAACCTAACGACTTCTCTAAATAACAAATCCGCAATGTTTGAAGCATCATCGGTTTTATGACAAGCTGTAAAATGTGTGTTGGGTGCAATAATTGTCCTTGCTTGGTAGAGCGATCGAACCATGGTGCTTGTGCTGTTGTGCGGTTTAAAAGATTTGTGTTGCACCATTACCACTAGCTATAGCTTTTGGTAAAGCGGTAAGCACTCGGTCCTACAATTGGTATCAGAGCCAAGGTCATGGGTTCGATACCCATTGATTGCAAGGAGTGCAATTATTGGGAGGGAGATTGTTGGGTTCAATAATTGTCCTTGCTTGGTAGAGCGATCGAACCATGATGCTTGTGCTGTTGTGCGGTTTAAAAGATTTGAGTTGCACCATTACCACTAGCTATAGCTTTTGGTAAAGCGGTAAGCACTCGGTCCTACAATGTGCAATCTTAGAGAATCTATCCACAACAACAAAAATAGAATCCCTCCCCTTCTTAGTCCTAGGCAACCCCAAAATAAAGTCCATAGAAATGTCAATCCAAGTTCTTTTTAAGAATAGCACGCAAAAGTGTTCCCAAAGTTCTATTGACAACTTCAGTTTGTCCATCCGTTTGAGGATGACAAGTAGTAGAAAACAACAATTTTGTGCCAAGTTTAGCCCATAAAGTCTTCCAAAAGAAACTCAAGAATTTAACATCGCGACCAGAAACAATAGTCCTAGGCATGCCATGCAACCTAACGACTTCTCTAAATAACAAATCCGCAATGTTTGAAGCATCATGGGTTTTATGACAAGCTGTAAAATGTGCAATCTTAGAGAATCTATCCACAACAACAAAAATAGAATCCCTCCCTTTCTTAGTCCTAGGCAACCCCAAAATAAAGTTCATAGAAATGTCAATCCAAGTTCTTTTTAAGAATAGCACGCAAAAGTGTTCCAAAATTCTATTGACAACTTCAGTTTGTCCATCCGTTTGAGGATGACAAGTAGTAGAAAACAACAATTTTGTGCCAAGTTTATCCCATAAAGTCTTCCAAAAGTAACTCAAGAATTTAACATCGCGACCAAAAACAATAGTCCTAGGCATGCTATGCAACCTAGAGACTTCTCTAAAGAACAAATCCGCAATGTTTGAAGCATCATCGGTTTTATGACAAGCTATAAAATGTGCCATCTTAGAGAATCTGTCCACAACAACAAAAATAGGATCCATCCCCTTATTAGTCCTAAGCAACTTCAAAATAAAGTCCATAGAAATGTCAATCCAAGTTCTTTTTAAGAATAGAACGCAAAAGTGTTCCCAATGTTCTATTGACAACTTCAGTTTGTCCATCCGTTTGAGGATGACAAGAAGTAGAAAACAACAATTTTGTGCAAAGTTTAGCCCATAAAGTATTCCTAAAGTAACTCAAGAATTTAACATCGCGACCAGAAACAATAGTTCTAGGCATGCCATGCAACCTAACGACTTCTCCAAAGAACAAATCCGCAATGTTTGAAGCATCATCGGTTTTATGACAAGCTATAAAATGTGCCATCTTAGAGAATCTGTCCACAACAACAAAAATAGGATCCATCCCCTTATTAGTCCTAAGCAACTTCAAAATAAAGTCCATAGAAATGTCAATCCAAGTTCTTTTTAAGAATAGCACGCAAAAGTGTTCCCAATGTTCTATTGACAACTTCAGTTTGTCCATCCGTTTGAGGATGACAAGAAGTAGAAAACAACAATTTTGTGCAAAGTTTAGCCCATAAAGTATTCCTAAAGTAACTCAATAATTTAACATCGCGACCAGAAACAATAGTTCTAGGCATGCCATGCAACCTAACGACTTCTCCAAAGAACAAATCCGCAATGTTTGAAGCATCATCGATTTTATGACAAGCTCTAAAATGTGCCATCTTAGAGAATCTGTAACGACCCATTACAGGCCCAGTGGACCGCCCATACGGCCCACTGCCCCAATCGACCCAAGGCTATCCCGATCTTGTGACTTGGCCCGTAGGCCCAGTGGGCTTGCCCACCCTGTGGTGTCACTCACGGGCTTTCCATAGGCGTCGTATGGGTTACTCATAGAACACTTAAGCCCATGAACTTAAGTTTGTGCCTCCCCAGGATCGAACCCAAGATCACATGGATATATAGATACTTGGCACAATCCTGGTACCAATTGATTTCATTGATTATCTATTGGAGGTATTGTATATCTCACTATTGTTAAAAGGGAATACAAGAGAAAATATGAGATTGTGAAAGGACGGACTTAAATGCTATTCAGAGTTCAAATGTTTTATTGGATTTATTAATCATAGTCAGAGCATTGCATGCAATTAGATGATCATCGACCATAGGCTTTTATCCCTCAAAGTTATCGGTTTATATCGATAGGGATATTAGCACCAGAGCAGAGATACTATTGATATCAATCCAACCAGAGAAAAGAGAATACCATCTTATTGCTATCTTATTGATATGTTATTGCTACAGTATTCATGTTTCAGAGTTGATGGTATTTATGATTTCAAAGCCATGTTTTACAGAGTATACTATGTATCATTGCTATGTTAGAGTTCCACTTGCTGAGATTTATTCTCATTTCAGTTTATTCATGTGATGCAGATCAGAGTGGAGGCCCTGGACGTTGACTGTGGATAGGGGTCATATGCATGCACCGTTGGAAGGAAGATTTTGACATGATCATAGGAATGATATTTTGTATTTTGTTATGTCATTTAAATGATCATGTATTGCTATTTTGTAAACATTTTTATGAAATGTATTTTGAAACTCCTTCCATATTTTATTTGAAAGTAAATTTTAAATTCCGCTGTATTTTTATTGTTACGGGTCAGGGTGTCACATTTTGTGGTATCAGAGCGGTGTTCTTCGGACCAATGCATATGACTTCGTCTACTTTCAACTGTCCGGGTATGTTTTCTTGCATCTATCCATTGTTATATATATTGATTGGTGTCTTGTGAGCAATTGTAGAGAATGCCTCCTAAGCGTAAGGCGGCAGAGGGTGAGGATAGTTCTTCCTCGAGAGTTGTCGACGAGTTCGGCAAGTTGCTTAAGGAGCAGGCTAAGGTGCATAGCGATCAGATTCAGCAGTTGCTCCGATTGCAAGGAGCAGGACAGGGTCGAGGCCAAGTGAGAGGTCAGGTTGCTCAGGCTGTTGGCACTGATGCCGTCTTTTCTGCTTTCAAGAGAATGGATCCACCGGAATTCGCAGGTAGCACTGATCCTTTAGTTGCTGTCGAGTGGGTCAAGGCGCTTGAAGCTATCTTCGATCATCTCCAGTATGAGGACAAAGACAGGATCAGCTGTGCAGTGTTCATGTTGGTTAAGGCTGCCCGCATTTGGTGGAATGCGACGAAGGTTGGTGTGACTGTTGGGACACTGAAGTGGTCAGAGTTCACTGACCTGTTCTATGACAAGTATTTCCCCGATGCACTTCGAGGGAGGAAGGTTACGGAGTTCTTGGAGCTTCGACAGGGGAGCTTGGATGTTGGTCAGTATATCCTGAAGTTTGAGGAGGGTTGCCTATTTGCTCCGTATATTGCTTCGAACGACAAAGATAAAGGCGCTCATTTCATTCGAGGCCTTAGAGCTGAGATTCGCCGTGATATCAACATGTCCAAGGCTGTTACTTTCAAGGAGATCGTGTCCAAAGCTTTGTTGGCCGAGCAGGATGAGAAGGACAAAGCCAGGGAGAGGCAAGAGAGGCATCAAGCTGTTGCTCAGAGAGGCCAGGGTTCTAATCAGAGGGGCAGGGATCGTTTCAAGGGCAAGGGCAAGATGGAGCCGAGTCCTAGACCTCCGCCAGTTCCAGTTGTTCCATTTGATCCCGAGAAGCCGCTGTGTCCGAAGTGTGACAAGCATCACCGTGGAGAGTGCAGATTTGGCACTCATACTTGTTATCGTTGTGGCACGGCAGGCCACGTTGCCAGGAATTGTCCTCAAGGAGCTAGCCAAGGGAAGGTGCAGGGTCGTATCTTTTCGATGACCAAGGAAGGTATTAATCACGATTCTTCATTGATCTCTAGTACTATTTTGATTTCAGGTAGAGTAGCTACTACTTTGATTGATACTGGTGCTACTCATTCTTTTATGTCTGAATTGTTTTTGAGATCTTTGGGTATAGTTCCTTCTGTTATTTCCCTTCAGCTTAGTGTTGTTTTGCCTTCGGGAGATGTCTTGTGCCCGACATCGATTGTCTTTGCGTGCCCTGTTCGTATTGAGGAGCGAGTTGTCTTCGCTGATTTGATTGTTATCCCTATGGTTGCCTTCGATGTTATTCTTGGCATGGACTGGCTTTCGACTTACCGTGCAGTTATCGATTGTGTTCCTAAGAAGGTGACTTTTGCAGATGATGGCCAGGGAGGAGTTATCACCAGCTCAGGTACTTCGCTGGTCCTTCCTTTTATTTCTTGTCTTGAGGCTGAGAGATTGCTGTGTAGAGGTTGCGATGGGTTTCTTGCTTCTATTGTGGATGTTGATAGACTGATTAAGTTGAATATTGATGATATTGATGTTGTGAGGGAGTTTGCTGATGTGTTTGAGGATGATGTTCCGGGTTTGCCGCCGGACAGAGATGTTGAGTTCGTTATCGATCTAGCTCCTGGTACGGTTCCTATCTCTAAGGCTCCGTACCGGATGGCTCCTACTGAGATGATAGAGTTGAAGGCGCAGTTGCAGGATCTTCTAGATAAGGGTTTCATTCGTCCGAGTTCTTCGCCTTGGGGAGCTCCGGTTCTTTTGGTTAAGAAGAAAGATGGTTCCTTGCGGCTGTGTATCGACTACAGGGAGCTCAACAAAGTGACTGTCAAGAACAAGTATCCGTTGCCACGGATAGATGATTTGTTTGATCAGCTCAATGGTGCCACTGTGTTTTCGAAGATTGATCTTCGGTCTGGCTACTATCAGTTGAAGGTTAGGGAGTCTGATATCCCTAAGACGGCTTTCAGGACCAGGTATGGTCATTTTGAGTTTCTCGTGATGTCGTTTGGTTTGACCAATGCCCCTTCAGTCTTTATGGATTTGATGAACCGTGTGTTCAAGCCGTTCTTGGATAGCTTCGTCATTGTTTTCATCGACGATACTCTTATCTATTCCAAGACCAGAGAGCTTCATGTAGAGCATCTCAGAGTTGTGCTTCAGTTGTTGCGAGAGAAGAGGTTGTTTGCCAAGTTGAAGAAGTGTTAGTTTTGGCTGAATCAGATTTCTTTTCTAGGCCATGTCGTTTCGAGAGATGGCATTGCTGTTGATCCATTGAAGATAGAGGCGATTCAGAATTGGCCTATTCCTACTTCTGTTTCAGAGGTTCGCAGTTTCCTTGGTTTGGCAGGTTATTATCGTCGTTTCATTTCAGATTTTTCCAAGATTGCCCTGCCATTGTCCAATCTGACGAGGAGGACTGTGAAGTTCAAGTGGTCCATCGATTGCCAGAGTGCATTCCAAGAGCTGAAGGATAGATTGACGACAGCTCCTGTTCTTTCATTGCCTAGTGGTTCTGAGGATTTCGTTGTCTATACCGATGCGTCGAAGAGAGGCCATGGTGCAGTGCTGATGCAGCGAGGTTAGGTTATTGCCTATGCTTCTCGCCAGTTGAAGGATTATGAGAAGAATTATCCGACGCATGATTTGGAGCTAGCAGCTGTGGTTTTCGCCCTGATGATTTGGAGACATTATCTGTATGGCGAAAAGTGTGAGATCTTCACAGACCACAAAAGCTTGAAGTATCTGTTTTCGCAGAAAGAGCTCAATATGCGGCAGAGGAGGTGGTTAGAGCTTGTCAAGGATTATGATGTGACTATCAGTTACCACCCAGGAAAAGCGAACGTTGTGGCAGATGCGTTGAGTCGCAAGTCGAGTGCTTCATTGAGTTCTTTGATTCAGAGGCCATTGTTGATGGATTTGCAGAGAGAGGAGATAGATCTGGTTATTCCAGGTACCATTGCTCGTCTTTCAGCGTTGGTTATTCGATCTACTTTGACGGACAGGATCCGTAGAGAGCAGTCGACTGATGTTCAGTCGACATAGTTGAGAGCTAGAGCAGAGGAGAGAAGAAACTCAGAGTTTGGTTCGAATGGTGATGGTTTGGTGACTTTCAGAGGCCGTATTTGTGTTCCTGTTGGCGATGATATTCGGCGTGACATTCTGACAGAGGCTCATACCGCACCTTATTCGATTCATCCAGGCAGTACGAAGATGTATCAGGATCTTCGTCGACTCTATTGGTGGCCAGGTATGAAGAAAGATGTTGCTTTGTTCATTTCTCAGTGCCTTACTTGTCAGCAGGTAAAGATTGAGCATCAGAGACCGGCTGGGACATTGCTATCATTTTCGATTCCTCAATGGAAGTGGGAGCATATTACGATGGATTTCGTGACTGGTCTTCCCAGAGTTCAGAGAGGTTATAATTCCATTTGGGTCATCGTTGATCGATTGACCAAGTCAGCGCACTTTCTCCCAGTCAAGACGACGTACTCCATGAATCAGTACGCCGAGGACTACATTGCAGAGATTGTTAGACTTCACGGTGTCCCTGTGTCGATCGTGTCTGATCGTGACCCTAGATTTACCTCCGAGTTTTGGAAGAGTCTGGACAGAGCTATGGGTTCGCGGTTAGCTTTCAGTAAAGCTTATCACCCTCAGAGCGACGGTCAGTCAGAGAGAGTCATTCAGATTCTTGAGGATATGCTCAGAGCTTGTACTACTGACTATTCTGGTAGCTGGGATTCTAAATTGCCACTTGTGGAGTTTACGTACAACAATAGCTACCAGGCGTCGATTGGGATGGCACCATATGAGGCACTTTATGGCAGGAAGTGCAGATCGCCTTTGTTTTGGGATGAGGTTGGTGAGAGGAAGATGTTGGGCCCCGAGTTGGTCCAGCTGACTGCCGATGTTATTGCAGTGATCAGAGAGAGGATGAAGACTGTTCAGTCCAGACAGAAGAGCTATGCAGATGTTCGTCCCAGACCTTTGCAGTTCGAGGTTGGCGATCATGTATTTTTGAAGATAGCACCTCTCAAGGGTGTGATGCGATTTGGTAAGAAGGGTAAGCTGAGTCCGAGGTTTATTGGCCCTTTTGAGATCTTGGACAGAGTTCGTGACCGAGCCTACAGATTAGCCCTATCGCCCGATCTTGATAGAGTCCATAATGTGTTTCATGTATCGATGCTCAGGAAGTATATTGCAGATCTTTCCCATGTTCTTCGCCACGAGCCATTGGACTTGACGCCGAATTTGACGTACCAAGAGATTCCGATTCAGATTCTGGATCGCACAATCAGAGTATTGAGGAACAAAGAGATGGGCATCGTTAAAGTCCTTTGGAGGAACCATTTGATAGAGGAAGCTACGTGGGAACCGGAGGATGAGATGAGAGAGAAGTATCCTGAGTTGTTCGTGCAGTGACGTCAATTTCGCGGACGAAATTCCTCTAAGGAGGGGAGATTGTAAAAGCCGAGCCCGGTGTACGGTACGGTTTAAGCTTTACTTGTTAATTGGGTTATGTGATTAGATGTTTAGAGTTGTGTTTTGGGCCATATTATTATTGGTTATTATTGTTTTGAGGTATTAGTTTGTGTTTATTGTTCGTTTCAGCATTTCGGATTGATTTTAGTTGCATTGGTACTGTTCATTGCCGTAGCTTGAGTGCACCCGCGCTCTTAGAGGAGTGCCCCCGCGGTGTACTGTTCATCATTTTAGAATTTGAAGGCCGTGGCATCACCGCACACGCGGCAGTGCAAGGACCGCACCCGCGGTGTGCACCGCACCCGCGGTGTTCGTGCATGGGATTTTGTTGGTTGGCCGAAGGCATAGCGCACCCGCGGTGCTTGTGTGACCGCACCCGCGGTGAATGTATGGGCGAGTTTTTAAGTTGCTTTTTGGGAGTTGTTGGCCATACCTACCTTATCTTCTATCTTCATTTCTCGATTTTCCTCTCTAGAACAAGGGTTTTCTTCATTTTCTATTGCTTCCTACCTTTGATTCTTGGGTTTATTTGGATTTCCGACTTGAGATCGACGTTCTCCGTGGTATAAGGAAGCTTATGTAAGTTTTTGGTGCGATTCTATCATGGTTTTTGGAGATGAGTTGTTATAGGGTGTTGTTATTGTTGGTTTAATGGATTATTTGACTTGTACTTGTGGATATATAGTTGATATTGGTGTTGTTTACGGATTATTGTTGTAGGTGGTGTACCAAGAGTTAGTTTGGAGGTGTTCTATTGGTTTGTAAGTGGAATTTCATCCTTTTTTCTCACATGATATTATTTGTATTGTGTTTTAAAGATTTTAAAGTGATATTCCCTTGCATTGATCCATTGTTATGTATTGATTTCATTGATTATCTATTGGAGGTATTGTATATCTCACTATTGTTAAAAGGTAATACAAGAGAAAATATGAGATTGTGAAAAGACGGCCTTAAATGCTATTCAGAGTTCAAATGTTTTATTGGATTGATTAATCATAGTCAGAGCATTGCATGCAATTAGATGATCATCGACCATAGGCTTTTATCCCTCAGAGTTATCGGTTTATATCGATAGGGATATTAGCACCAGAGCAGAGATACTATTGATATCAATCCTACCAGAGAAAATAGAATACCATCTTATTGCTATCTTATTGATATGTTATTGCTACAGTTATTGCTACAGTATTCATGTTTCAGAGTTAATGGTATTTATGATTTCAAAGCCATGTTTTACAGAGTATACTATGTATCATTGCTATGTTAGAGTTCTACTTGCTGAGATTTATTCTCATTTCAGTTTATTCATGTGATGCAGATCAGAGTGGAGGCCCTGGACGTTGACTGTGGATAGGGGTCATATGCATGCACCGTTGGAAGGAAGATTTTGACATGATCATAGGAATGATATTTTGTATTTTGTTATGTCATTTAAATGATCATGTATTGCTATTTTGTAAACATTTTTATGAAATGTATTTTGAAACTCCTTCCATATTTTATTTGAAAGTAAATTTTAAATTCCGCTGTATTTTTATTGTAACGGGTCAGGGTGTCACATTTAGTGGTATCAGAGCGGTGTTCTTCGGACCAATTCATATGACTTCGTCTACTTTCAACTGTCCGGGTATGTTTTCTTGCATCTATCCATTGTTATATATATTGATTGGTGTCTTGTGAGCAATTGTAGAGAATGCCTCATAAGCGTAAGGCGGCAGAGGGTGAGGATAGTTCTTCCTCGAGAGTTGTCGACGAGTTCGGCAAGTTGCTTAAGGAGCAGGCTAAGGTGCATAGCGATCAGATTCAGCAGTTGCTCCGATTGCAAGGAGCAGGACAGGGTCGAGGCAAAGTGAGAGGTCAGGTTGCTCAGGCTGTTGGCACTGATGCCGTCTTTTCTACTTTCAAGAGAATGGATCCACCGGAATTCGCAGGTAGCACTGATCCTTTAGTTGCTGTCGAGTGGGTCAAGGCGCTTGAAGCTATCTTCGATCATCTCCAGTATGAGGACAAAGACAGGATCAGCTGTGCAGTGTTCATGTTGGTTAAGGCTGCCCGCATTTGGTGGAATGCGACGAAGGTTGGTGTGACTGTTGCGACACTGAAGTGGTCAGAGTTCACTGACCTGTTCTATGACAAGTATTTCCCCGATGCACTTCGAGCGAGGAAGGTTACGGAGTTCTTGGAGCTTCTACAGGGGAGCTTGGATGTTGGTCAGTATATCCTGAAGTTTGAGGAGGGTTGCCTATTTGCTCCGTATATTGCTTCGAACGACAAAGATAAAGGCGCTCATTTCATTCGAGGCCTTAGAGCTGAGATTCGCCGTGATATCAACATGTCCAAGGCTGTTACTTTCAAGGAGATCGTGTCCAAAGCTTTGTTGGCCGAGCAGGATGAGAAGGACATCGCCAAGGAGAGGCAAGAGAGGCATCAAGCTGTTGCTCAGAGAGGCCAGGGTTCTAATCAGAGGGGCAGGGATCGTTTCAAGGGCAAGGGCAAGATGGAGCCGAGTCCTAGACCTCCGCCAGTTCCAGTTGTTCCATTTGATCTCGAGAAGCCGCTGTGTTAGAAGTGTGGCAAGCATCACCGTGGAGAGTGCAGATTTGGCACTCATACTTGTTATCGTTGTGGCACGGCAGGCCACGTTGCCAGGAATTGTCCTCAAGGAGCTAGCCAAGGGAAGGTGCAGGGTCGTATCTTTTCGATGACCAAGGAAGGTATTAATCACGATTCTTCATTGATCTCTAGTACTATTGTGATTTCAGGCAGAGTAGCTACTACTTTGATTGATACTGGTGCTACTCATTCTTTTATGTCTGAATTGTTTTTGAGATCTTTGGGTATAGTTCCTTCTGTTCTTTCCCTTCAGCTTAGTGTTGTTTTGCCTTCGGGAGATGTCTTGTGCCCGGCATCGATTGTCTTTGCGTGCCCTGTTCGTATTGAGGAGCGAGTTGTCTTCGCTGATTTGATTGTTATCCCTATGGTTGCCTTCGATGTTATTCTTGGCATGGATTGGCTTTCGACTTACCGTGCAGTTATCGATTGTGTTGCTAAGAAGGTGACTTTTGCAGATGATGGCCAGGGAGGAGTTATCGCCAGCTCAGGTACTTCGCTGGTCCTTCTTTTTATTTCTTGTCTTGAGGCTGAGAGATTGCTGTGTAGAGGTTGCGATGGGTTTCTTGCTTCTATTGTGGATGTTGATAGACTGATTAAGTTGAATATTGATGATATTGATGTGGTGAGGGAGTTTGCTGATGTGTTTGAGGATGATGTTCCGGGTTTGCCGCCGGACAGAGATGTTGAGTTCGTTATCGATCTAGCTCCTGGTACGGTTCCTATCTCTAAGGCTCCGTACCGGATGGCTCCTACTGAGATGATAGAGTTGAAGGCGCAGTTGCAGGATCTTCTAGATAAGGGTTTCATTCGTCCGAGTTCTTCGCCTTGGGGAGCTCCGGTTCTTTTGGTTAAGAAGAAAGATGGTTCCTTGCAGCTGTGTATCGACTACAGGGAGCTCAACAAAGTGACTGTCAAGAACAAGTATCCGTTGCCACGGATAGATGATTTGTTTGATCAGCTCCATGGCGCCACTGTGTTTTCGAAGATTGATCTTCGGTCTGGCTACTATCAGTTGAAGGTTAGGGATTCTGATGTCCCTAAGACGGCTTTCAGGACCAGGTATGGTCATTTTGAGTTTCTCTTGATGTCGTTTGGTTTGACCAATGCCCCTTCAGTCTTTATGGATTTGATGAACCGTGTGTTCAAGCCGTTCTTGGATAGCTTCGTCATTGTTTTCATCGACGATACTCTTATCTATTCCAAGACCAGAGAGCTTCATGCAAAGCATCTCAGAGTTGTGCTTCAGTTGTTGCGAGAGAAGAGGTTGTTTGCCAAGTTGAAGAAGTGTGAGTTTTGGCTGAATCAGATTTCTTTTCTAGGCCATGTCGTTTCGAGAGATGGCATTGCTGTTGATCCATTGAAGATAGAGGCGATTCAGAATTGGCCTATTCCTACTTCTGTTTCAGAGGTACGCTGTTTCCTTGGTTTGGCAGGTTATTATCGTCGTTTCATTTCAGATTTTTCCAAGATTGCCCTGCCATTGTCCAATCTGACGAGGAAGACTGTGAAGTTCGAGTGGTCCATCGATTGCCAGAGTGCATTCCAAGAGCTGAAGGATAGATTGACGACAGCTCATGTTCTTTCGTTGCCCAGTGGTTCTGAGGATTTCGTTGTCTATACCGATGCGTCGAAGAGAGGCCTTGGTGCAGTTCTGATGCAGCGAGGTAAGGTTATTGCCTATGCTTCTCGCCAGTTGAAGGATTATGAGAAGAATTATCCGACGCATGATTTGGAGCTAGCAGCTGTGGTTTTCGCCCTGAAGATTTGGAGACATTATCTGTATGGCGAAAAGTGTGAAATCTTCACAGACCACAAAAGCTTGAAGTATCTGTTTTCGCAGAAAGAGCTCAATATGCGGCAGAGGAGGTGGTTAGAGCTTGTCAAGGATTATGATGTGACTATCAGTTACCACCCAGGAAAGGCGAACGTTGTGGCAGATGCGTTGAGTAGCAAGTCGAGTGCTTCATTGAGTTCTTTGATTCAGAGGCCATTGTTGATGTATTTGCAGAGAGAGGAGATAGATCTGGTTATTCCAGGTACCATTGCTCGTCTTTCAGCGTTGGTTATTCGATCTACTTTGACGGACAGGATCCGTAGAGAGCAGTCGACTGATGTTCAGTTGACAGAGTTGAGAGCTAGAGCAGAGGAGAGAAGGAACTCAGAGTTTGGTTCGAATGGTGATGGTTTGGTGACTTTCAGAGGCCGTATTTGTGTTCCTGTTGGCGATGATATTCGGCGTGACATTCTGACAGAGGCTCATACCGCACCTTATTCGATTCATCCAGGCAGTACGAAGATGTATCAGGATCTTCGTCGACTCTATTGGTGGCCAGGTATGAAGAAAGATGTTGCTTTGTTCATTTCTCAGTGCCTTACTTGTCAGCAGGTAAAGATTGAGCATCAGAGACCTGCTGGGACATTGCTATCATTGCCGATTCCTCAGTGGAAGTGGGAGCATATTACGATGGATTTCGTGACTGGTCTTCCCAGAGTTCAGAGAGGTTATAATTCCATTTGCGTCATCGTTGATCGATTGACCAAGTCAGCGCACTTTCTCCCAGTCAAGACGACGTACTCCATGAATCAGTACGCCGAGGACTACATTGCAGAGATTGTTAGACTTCACGGTGTCCCTGTGGCGATCGTGTCTGATCGTGACCCTAGATTTACCTCCGAGTTTTGGAAGAGTCTGTACAGAGCTATGGGTTCGCGGTTAGCTTTCAGTACAGCTTATCACCCTCTGAGCGACGGTCAGTCAGAGAGAGTCATTCAGATTCTTGAGGATATGCTCAGAGCTTGTACAATTGACTATTCTGGCAGCTGGGATTCTAAATTGCCACTTGTGGAGTTCACGTACAACAATAGCTACCAGGCGTCGATTGGGATGGCACCATATGAGGCACTTTATGGCAGGAAGTGCAGATCGCCTTTGTTTTGGGATGAGGTTGGTGAGAGGAAGATGTTGGGCCCCGAGTTGGTCCAGCAGACTGCCGATGTTATTGCAGTGATCAGAGAGAGGATGAAGACTGCTCAGTCCAGACAGAAGAGCTATGCAGATGTTCGTCGCAGACCTTTGCAGTTCGAGGTTGGCGATCACGTATTTTTGAAGATAGCACCTCTCAAGGGTGTGATGCGATTTGGTAAGAAGGGTAAGCTGAGTCCGAGGTTTATTGGCCCTTTTGAGATCTTGGACAGAGTTGGTGACCGAGCCTACAGATTAGCCCTACCGCCCGATCTTGACAGAGTCCATAATGTGTTTCATGTATCGATGCTCAGGAAGTATATTGCAGATCCTTCCCATGTTCTTCGCCACGAGCCATTGGACTTGACGCCGAATTTGACGTACCAAGAGATTCCGATTCAGATTCTGGATCGCACAGTCAGAGTATTGAGGAACAAAGAGATCGGCATCGTTAAAGTCCTTTGGAGGAACCATTTGATAGAGGAAGCTACGTGGGAACCGGAGGATGAGATGAGAGAGAAGTATCCTGAGTTGTTCGTGCAGTGACGTCAATTTCGCGGACGAAATTCCTCTAAGGAGGGGAGATTGTAATAGCCGAGCCCGGTGTACGGTACGGTTTAAGCTTTACTTGTTAATTGGGTTATGTGATTAGATGTTTAGAGTTGTGTTTTGGGCCATAGTATTATTGGTTATTATTGTTTTGAGGTATTAGTTGGTGTTGATTGTTCGTTTCAGCATTTCGGATTGATTTTAGTTGCATTGGTACTGTTCATTGCCGTAGCTTGAGTGCACCCGCGCTCTTAGAGGAGTGCCCCCGCGGTGTACTGTTCATCATTTTAGAATTTGAAGGCCGTGGCATCACCGCACCCGCGGCAGTGCAAGGACCGCACCCGCGGTGTGCACCGCACCCGCGGTAATTGCAGCACCGCACCCGCGGTGTTCGTGCATGGGCTTTTGTTGGTTGGCCGAAGGCATAGCGCACCCGCGGTGCTTGTGTGACCCCACCCGCGGTGAAGGTATGGGCGAGTTTTTAAGTTGCTTTTTGGGAGTTGTTGGCCATACCTACCTTATCTTCTATCTTCATTTCTCGATTTTCCTCTCTAGAACAAGGGTTTTCTTCATTTTCTATTGCTTCCTACCTTTGATTCTTGGGTTTATCTGGATTTCCGACTTGAGATCGACGTTCTCCGTGGTATAAGGAAGCTTAGGTAAGTTTTTGGTGCGATTCTATCATGGTTTTTGGAGATGAGTTGTTATAGGGTGTTGTTATTGTTGGTTTAATGGATTATTTGACTTGTACTTGTGGATATATAGTTGATATTGGTGTTGTTTACGGATTATTGTTGTAGGTGGTGTACCAAGAGTTAGTTTGGAGGTGTTCTATTGGTTTGTAAGTGGAATTTCATCCTTTTTGCTCACATGATATTATATGTATTGTGTTTTAAAGATTTTAAAGTGATATTCCTATCCATTGATCCAATGTTATGTATTGATTTCATTGATTATCTATTGGAGGTATTGTATATCTCACTATTGTTAAAAGGGAATACAAGAGAAAATATGAGATTGTGAAAGGACGGCCTTAAATGCTATTCAGAGTTCAAATGTTTTATTGTATTGATTAATCATAGTCAGAGCATTGCATGCAATTAGATGATCATCGACCATAGGCTTTTATCCCTCAGAGTTATCGGTTTATATCGATAGGGATATTAGCACCAGAGCAGAGATACTATTGAAATCAATCCAACCAGAGAAAAGAGAATACCATCTTATTGCTATCTTATTGATATGCTATTGCTACAGTTATTGCTACAGTATTCATGTTTCAAAGTTGATGGTATTTATGATTTCAAAGCCATGTTTTACAGAGTATACTATGTATCATTGCTATGTTAGAGTTCCACTTGCTGAGATTTATTATCATTTCAGTTTATTCATGTGATGCAGATCAGAGTGGAGGCCCTGGACGTTGACTGTGGATCGGGGTCATATGCATGCACCGTTGGAAGGAAGATTTTGACATGATCATAGGAATGATATTTTTTATTTTGTTATGTCATTTAAATGATCATGTATTGCTATTTTGTAAACATTTTTATGAAATGTATTTTGAAACTCATTCCATATTTTATTTGAAAGTAAATTTTAAATTCCGCTGTATTTTTATTGTAACGGGTCAGGGTGTCACAGAATCTATCCACAACAACAAAATTAGAATCCCTCCCCTTATTAGTCCTAGGCAACTTCAAAATAAAGTCCATAGAAATGTCAATCCAAGTTCTTTTTAAGAATAGCACAAAAAAGTGTTCCCAATGTTCTATTGACAAATTCAGTTTGTCCATCCGTTTGAGGATGACAAGAAGTAGAAAACAACAATTTTGTGCAAAGTTTAGCCCATAAAGTATTCCTAAAGTAACTCAAGAATTTAACATTGCGACCAGAAACAATAGTCCTAGGCTTGCCATGCAACCTAACGACTTCTCCAAAGAACAAATCCGCAATGTTTGAAGCATCATCGATTTTATGACAAGCTATAAAATGTGCCATCTTAGAGAATCTATCCACAACAACAAAATTAGAATCCCTCCCCTTCTTAGTCCTAGGCAACCCCAAAATAAAGTCCCTAGAAATGTCAATCCAAGTTCTTTTTAAGAATAGCACGCAAAAATGTTCCCAAAGTTCTATTGACAACTTTAGTTTGTCCATCTGTTTAAGATGTTATTTTTAAGAAAACAACAATTTTGTGCCAAGTTTATCCCATAAAGTCTTCAAAAGTAACTCAAGAATTTAACATCGCGACCAGAAACAATAGTTGTGACACCTCTGACCGTTGAAATGGAAGGGAATAACATGTTAAAACCATTGAAACAGAATACATATACTATCATGTGAGCACAAGGAATGAAATTCCACTTACAACCAACAAAAACACCTTCAACTAATCTCTTGGTTGAATTCCTACAACAATAAATCATATATATTACCATCAAGAACCCAATAATCCCACAATCAAACCATTTAATCCAAAATACCAACACAATCAACAAACCAATATCATCTCTCATAACAAAACCAAGAATAACTAAACCAAAATGCTTACCTTAGCTCGTTGAACCAATGATAACTTAGTTCTCTCAACAATAATCCACCAAGAGACTTGAATCAAAGAAAGGAATTGAAAGGAAATGAGGAAACCCTAGCTCCAAGGAGAGAATTTCGGGATTGAGGGGAAAGAAATGAGGGAAATGACTAACTTATTGGCTTAGAAACTCTTAAAAATGTGTTTTCTACGCCCCATACACGGACCCCGTGCCTCCCTCCGTGTATAGGTCCGTGTACACACGGAAAATCATCCATTTTTCCTGGCCAGACCCGGACCCCGTGTAGGGGTCCGTGTACCCTCGGTCCAAGGGCCAAAACTGCACTTTGTCTTCCGAATTAGCCAAAGTGGTAAACATGAAAGTTGTAGCCTTATGTCTTTTCTTGAATCCCTCCAAATTTCAGATCATTTGGAGGTCTGTGTGAAACGTTATACCCATTCTCCCAACATGTCTCACTGGAGGAACGACGAAACGCTCGACACACTTCGGGGCTCTTTTGGCTTATCTTCCACAATGATTTGATCAAAACTCAAAATAAGAAATTTACACCTCTATGTCTTATCTAATCACTCCAATTGGCCTCATACCAATTGGCTCAACATACGAATTATCATGAATTTAATCGTAACGCTTCTACAATAGCCCTACACATCATCTATAACCAACCATACTATAAATCCTAAATCGAAACTCTTAACATCCAAACTATACTTAAACTTGACCAAGTAGTCAATAAACATACGAAATCTTAAACCGTATCGTACACCAGGCTCGGCTATTACAATCTCCCCTCCTTAGAGGAATTTCGTCCCCAAAATTGACGTCACTACGCAAACAACTCAGGATATTTCTCTTTCATCTCATCCTCTGGTTCCCACGTGATTTCTTCAATCAAATGATTCCTCCAAAGGACTTTAACAATGCCGATCTCTTTGTTTCTCAACAATTTAACTTTATGATCCAGAATCTGGACTGGAATCTCTTGGTACGTCAAGTTCAGAGCCAAATCCAATGGCTCGTGGCGAAGAACATGGGAAGGATTCGAAATATACTTCCTGAGCATTGAAACATGAAAAAACATTAGGAACTCTATCAAGATCTGGCGGTAGGGCTAACCTGTAAGCTCGATCACCAACTCTATCCAAGATTTCAAATGGGCCAATAAATCTCGGACTCAACTTTCCCTTTTTGCCAAACCGCATCACACCCTTAAGAGGTGCTATCTTCAAGAACACATGATCACCAACCTCAAACTGCAAAGGCTTTCGTCTCACATCAGTATAACTCTTCTGTCTCGACTGTGCTGTCTTCATTCTCTCTCGAATAACAGTAACAACATCAGCTGTCTGTTGGACCAACTCTGGACCCAACATCTTCCTCTCACCAATCTCGTCCCAATACAAGGGCGATCTACACTTTCTGCCATAAAGTGCTTCATATGGTGCCATGCCAATCGTCGCTTGGTAGCTATTATTGTACGTGAACTCAACCAGAGGCAATTTGGAATCCCAGCTACCAAGATAATTTTAATGCCCGAGAATTGTAGAATTGATAAACCAAGATTATTAATCGTTCTTAATAAGAGACTCGGAGGATATGAGAACGCAGGACATGCAATGGGGGAAGAAAAGACATGAGAACATAGGGTTGCAAGACCGCACCCGTGCCCAGAACAGGAGTGCACCCGCGGTCATGCAACTGTGGATTTTTGCAAGAAAGGCCGAAGCCACACCGCACCCGCGGTGCAACCAAGACCGCACCCGCGGTGCATGGACAGAAAGTTGGCCAATTTTATTCGAGGCGACACCGCACCCGCGGTAAGAACAAGACCGCACCCGCGGTGGTGGTACCGCACCCGCGGTCTAAGATGTACCGCACCCGCGGTGGTGAATTTCAGGAAATGAGGATAATGCCGAAACATGAGCGCAACCGCGCTCCTTGCACTACCGCACCCGCGGTCATGCGTGGTTGCTGAAAAATGATGCCACGTTTCAGAGTTTGCATGAAATATATATATAAATGACTTACACGTCTCTTTCCTTCAGAATTCAGAAAAGGGCGAAACTTTTGAGAGAAAAATCCTTACGCCTTTTAGAATTGGATTTACGAAGAATCCGTGTATCAGAATTCGAATCCGAACGCAGTATCGTGTTCCTCTCGATTAGAGCTACGCAAGGACGTAAGTTTTATTATGTTTTGAGATGTTTTAGAAATATCATATTGTCAGAACTGAATATGATTCAGATATGGTGTTTCTGCTACAGTAGGTATTGTATAATCGAAGTCAGATTTAAGAACAGACTGTTTATACAATTGTGATGAATTTCAGAAGATATTATCTGAGATTAAACACTGGAATTGTATTATTCTTAAGTCAAGAATAGAGAGATGATCATGCTTATGTGTTCTGGATAGATTATTCAGTATGTTTATAAAGTCAGATCGAAGAAATTATACAGTATGTTTGTATTATGAATTTCAACAGATCCTGAGTTGAATTCAATAGATATTGACATACTAGAATTAGAAAAAGGATGATAGGGGATTGATTAGGCCTTTAGATATGATATCTGTGATGTTGAGATTGACAGGATTACAAGATTGTATTATTATACCGTTGAAATATTAGTTGATTCAGATTGATCAGATTCAGTTATGATTTCGATTATATCGTAATATCATTGATATGAATCAGATTGTATATTGTTCAGATATTGATCAGATTATATACTGAGTTGAGTATTGATCAGAACAGATTGTATATTGAGTTATTCACTGATACAATGTATTCGATATTGTCATTTCAGATTGATATGGACAGATTTGAATACAGATCATCGTCTTCGTCAGACCGGGACGACAAAGGTACAATTCATGTGATATTCGGGAAGAAACAACTCAATTGAGATCACCATTTGAGTTGCCCAATAAATCACATAATATATTCTTGTTTATAGATTTGTTTATAGAACTTGTATTCAAATCTTGCTATGCTTTGTTTACAGATCATGTTGCATTTCATTAAGATGATTATGCTTGTTTACAGATTGTGTATTCATGCATTAAGATAGGAAAGTCTGCGAGATCATCCAGACTTCTAGACGTTCGGCGATATCACAGCTTAGGGGAAGATCACCGCCCCTATTGTAGATGCGGATACAGATCAGGCCGAAGTCTAGGAATAAGACGTACCGTCACCCCGATTGGATAGTAGGTGATAGATCGTCTTATTCACCCCGGGATCCCTAGAGTTATAGATCGAGTCCAGTCTAGACATGATTTGATTAGGACTTCATGCTTATATGGATGTGGCTCCTAGATCATGGGACCCATCGTTATTGCTTTCAGTTGTGCTAGCATGTTTTATGATTTAGATTGTTTATATGCATGTTTATCTGATTTGAGTTGCATGCTTAATTTCATAGATTATGAAATATATTGTGTTTATACATGATCGCATGTTTTATGAATTAGTTTGTTTATATACATGCTTACCAGGTTTTATACTGGGATTTATTCTCACCGGAGTTATCCGGCTGTTGTCGTGTTTTGTACGTGTGCATGACAACAGGTGGGGCTGGATCAGGGTCGAGAAGATGACGAAAGAAGACGAGTTTAGCGTGGTGATTCCGGACTTACAGTAGATTGGATTTTACTACTAGAACTTTAGTAGTGAACCTTAGATTAGAAGGTTGTACATTATTGTATTTTAATATTGAATTTGTATTTTTATATACAGACATGTATAGTATTTAGATTCCATTACCTTCCGCAGTTATAATTTAAAAAGAAAAATTTTAGACCCTGTTTATCAGAACAGATAATTAAATCCCAATGGTGATTAAGAAGATGATTAGCGTCCGGGTCCCCACAACAAGTGGTATCAGAGCGATAGGTCCTTCAGCGATAGATCCTTTAGATTTAGAGAGTCAGAACTGATAGATCCTTTAGACTGAGTTAGATTGAGATAGAAGAGAATGAGCGGGGTAGATTGAATTTTCTTCCTTGCATGGGATTGCTAGCATGAGATTTACGTCAATGGTGATTTGCATGATGTGTGCTAGCATGATTTACTGTTTTTCCTATTACATGTTGTTTGTATCTGAGTTGATTGCAGCATGTACTTACTAAGCCTGGATCAGAACCGAGTCTGAATCAGAGGTATATGATCAGAGGAGGGCTGAGACAGATTATACAGATTGTACATTGATTTGTTTGATATTCAGATATACCGCCTCGGAGATTTCCAGAAAGGGGCAGTACTTCGTCTGAACAGATGGATACATTAGAAATTCAGCTAGAAGAAAAGATGAAAGAGTTTCAGTTATTACAGCCACCGACTCTGAGTGGTACTGAGACATCTGAAGACTATCAGAACTGGTTTGATGATATAGAAATCTTGTTTGATTTACTTGATTGTACAGATGACCAGATGGTTAAAATGGTGCCTTATCAGTTACGAGAAGCCGCCAGGAGTTGGTGGATTACCAGTACAAGAATGTGGGCACAGAGAGGTACAATGATTTCGTGGGAAATATTCAGAATTGAGTTCTATCGAAGATTTTTCTCAACTTCATACCGAGAGGACAAGAAATTAGAGTTTGAGAATTTGAGCCAAGGTCAGCTGAACATTGATGAATATACCGCCAAATTCTCTACTCTACTGCATTTTGCTCCTCAGATAGCTGGAGATGATGAAGCTATAGTAAATCAGTTCATCAGAGGGTTGAATTCGGAGGTAGTTGCATTTATGAATTTGCAACGACCTTGCCATTTTGCTGACATCCTGAGTAGAGCGAAGAGAGCTGAGGCGAGTCTGATTAGACAATTGACAAGGTTGTGTGTGAAGCCACCCCAGACACAGCAATCCCCTCTTCGATATGAGCGTGGCAGTACGAGTGGGAAAAAAGAATTGCTGAAAACTCGTAAGAAGCCATTCAAGAAGTTGGGAAGTGGCTCTTCTAGCTCAAGTGGTTCGAGTCCAAGCCATACTGATGTTTATTGTAGGACTTGCGGAGGGAGACATTCCTCAGAGCAATGCCACGGAGTGCTTGGTAGATGCAATATCTGTAAACAGCTGGGGCATTTTGCTAAAGTTTGTCCCAAGAGATGGTCCCGAAGATCTTAGGGAACAGCGTTTAATTGATAAACAGAACCAGAATCCACAACAGGTACTATTCTTTATGATTAGATTGCATATGTATTGAGATATACTATTGCATTCCCTATGATTATCTTAGAATGAATTGCATTGATATATGCTATAATTGTGGGGTCTGGGTATACTGTAGTATTGATTCCTTACTTGTTGAGGAAATGTTGATATCAGACCTTTCTGTAGAATATTGTATACTACAGTAAGATAAGAATGAGATAGAGATAGATTATGATGTACTTGTGTTTCTGACTCGAACGCATTATTAATATGTATATGCTGAACAAGTACATAATTATGATAGATTCCAGTCAGGGAAGTATACGATTCAGACCAGATATGGCTGATGAGTAGAGATTTCACAGTAAGGATTCTAGATGTCGAATTCCTTGATATATGTGTTGTCTATGACTCGATTGATACAGAAAGGAACAGATAGTATCCTTATGTATTCAGTAGATTTATTGAAATCGAGCCTAGCATTGACAGATATGTCAATGATGTATGAGTTGACTGATGTTGTCAGATAAGATTTCAGAATTGCTTATATCAGAAAGATAGATTTCAAAATTGAATTCAAATCAGATATTGAGTGCTGTTTTAGAATTCAGTGCAGAAGGATATTGAATGTACAGAATGATACAGAATGACTTAAAAGATCAGTAGAAGAGTACCGACCAGGAGTTACATCTGATTTAGTGATACTCTTTAGCATGTTTAGAATATTCAGAGATGTTTTGATGATTTTATGCATATTATATCTATGATATTTGATATGTTAACAGCATCTGATTGATTAAATGGAATATTTGAAGATTTTATTGAATATTCAGGGAACCGTGATTATTGTATACAGAAATTAGTCAGGTATGAATCATAATTGAAACAGATTGTATTCAGAATATGTGATATCTGCAGTTTGTATACCTATTTATTTGCACAGTTGAGACAGAAATCAGTGACTGTAAACGACACAGGTAACAGATATACCAGAATTAACAGAAATGTCAGAAAGTCAGAATCGCTGAGTTTTACAGATTTTCTTATTCTCTTATTCCCTTATTATGTTATATATGCTTGCGTATTGTGATTACTCTAAATCAGTATTGGAGACATCTTATATTGTTTGGGAGCATATTCTATTTGCAGTTGAGATATGGCAGATGATTTGGGCACTGTGAAGATTGATCAGTAGTCAGAATTATCAGTATTGCCAGCAATCGTTATTTTATGAGGTTTATTAAACTCACTAGATCTGTATAGGCTGTTTTATCTCGAATCTGATTGATATTACTGTGGTTTGCATGTATGTTGATACAGAATATTGTAAATAGTTGAGAGTTGCAACAGTTCAGAAATGTGATCAAAATGCTCAGAATTGTATTTCGATAATCAGAACGGAGTTTCGATTAGAGCAACCGATATGTGATTTGTGTTTGTATAAGATTGACTATCTTGTGATATCAGAATGTTTCAAAATTGTATAACAAAATTGATATTTATAATCAGAGCCGAATACCAGGTAGGTATTTCTTCTTTACTTTATATTATTAACTGATTGTTTATACAGAATAGTTCGAATCTGAAAGCACAGATAGTGTCAGAAATGCACAGTAGTGAGTTCAGTTTCATTCAAGTGATTGTGAATGTATAATATTCGAACAGATAGTTATGATATAGACAAATTAAATCAGTTATAGCAGGAATTGTACAGCAAGTTTGATAGAAATGGTACTGAATTGTATGAATTGTCAATAGAAGAAGACAGAAAGATAGGAATCAGAAGATTTATTACAGAACTGTATAGTTTTAAATAGAGATGAGAGTACATTTCTATGGCTTTCGTAATGACATTACTGCCATTTTCTATAGATTGTGATAGGATATGATTAAGATTGACAGATCGTTCAATCTATATCTATTAGTTTGTACCAGATCATGTACAAACATGACCCAACGACACAGATCGATGTCAGAAAAGGGGTCAGAGTAGTCAGAATGCCACAGTAGATTCTATCAGATAATGAGTTGATTAATTGTGTACTTGTGATAGAATATATCCTGAGCTTTCTCTTAGATGGTTTTAAAGATTGACAGATAGTCAGAATGTATTAGCCAAATATTAGAAGATTTCATTACAGCTTTAGTGCTGGATGTTAGCACTAGTTACGATGACAGATTGTTACTATCTGAGTTATAAGATGTTAGTATTTGTCAGGATACCAGAGGGGTACTGAGATAAGTACAGTGAGTACGATAGATTCTTTGAAACAGAATAATATCTCAGAGATATGACAATGAAAAGTTAGTTAGTTCAGAACAGAATAAAGACAGCTCAGATCAGACAGACTTATCAGACCAACGTCGGATGGTGACGATTGGTAGTTGAAGACAAAGACGGAGTATACCCTTGACCGGGATTAACAGAGGTGATAACAGCTGATAGTAATGATTTGTGTTAAGCAGTAGATTGGTTTATACGGATGTTTTATAGCCAGCAATGCGAGATTGATTCTGTCAGAAGGACTGGAAAAGTATTATGACGTTATACTTAGTGAATTCTTAATCCAGACCGGAATAAGATATTTGAATTTTAATTTAACTCTATTATGCATTTCCTCTGTTATCTCCAAAGTGATTGTTTATGAGTTCGAGGACGAACTCAGATCTAAGAGGGGGAGAAATGTAATGCCCGAGAATTGTAGAATTGATAAACCAAGATTATTAATCGTTCTTAATAAGAGACTCGGAGGATATGAGAACGCAGGACATGCAATGGGGGAAGAAAAGATATGAGAACATAGGGTTGCAAGACCGCACCCGCGCCCAGAACAGGAGTGCACCCGCGGTCATGCAACTGTGGATTTTTGCAAGAAAGGCCGAAGCCACACCGCACCCGCGGTGCAACCAAGACCGCACCCGCGGTGCATGGACAGAAAGTTGGCCAATTTTATTCGAGGCGACACCGCACCCGCGGTAAGAACAAGACCGCACCCGCGGTGGTGGTACCGCACCCGCGGTCTAAGATGTACCGCACCCGCGGTGGTGAATTTCAGGAAATGAGGATAATGCCGAAACATGAGCGCACTCGCGCTCCTTGCACTACCGCACCCGCGGTCATGCGTGGTTGCTGAAAAATGATGCCACGTTTCAGAGTTTGCATGCAATATATATATAAATGACTTACACGTCTCTTTCCTTTAGAATTCAGAAAAGGGCGAAACTTTTGAGAATTGGATTTACGAAGAATCCGTGTATCAGAATTCGAATCCGAACGCAGTATCGTGTTCCTCTCGATTAGAGCTACGCAAGGACATAAGGTTTATTACGTTTTGAGATGTTTTAGAAATATCATATTTTCAGAACTGAATATGATTCAGATATGGTGTTTCTGCTACAGTAGGTATTGTATAATCGAAGTCAGATTTAAGAACAGACTGTTTATACAATTGTGATGAATTTCAGAAGATATTATCTGAGATTAAACACTGGAATTGTATTATTCTTAAGTCAAGAATAGAGAAATGATCATGCTTGTGGGGACCCGGACGCTCATCATGTTCTTAATCGTCATTGGGACTAAATCAATTATAATAAACAGGGTCTAAAATTTTTTTTTTTTTTTAAATGCGGAAGGTAATGGAATCAAACTACTATACATATCAGTATAAAAGTATCACTCTGATAAAATATACAATCATACATGCTCAGGTTCAACAACTACAATCAAGTGTTTAAACCCTAGCTCTAGTCCAAGTCCTGTATCACCACTCTAATCTCAGTCTGTCTTCATCTCTGTGACCCTGTACCTGTCCCACCTGTTGTCATGCACACATACAAACAAGACAACAGCCGGATAACTCCGGTGAGATATGAATATCCCAGTATAAACAATGTATACATGCAATCATATAAAACATATATAAAAGCATAAACAAACATCGAAGCATGTATCTAATCTGACTACATGAATCAATGACTCGTGATCTAATCTTATCTTATCTCAAATCTAGGGATCCCAATCTAATTTAGACTTTGGTATGCTGTATCGAGTGTGTCTGAGATAGACGTCGATCTACATCTGAAGCTCATCGATACACCGTAAGTCTAGAGTCTTATCGGTTCTGAGAAAGACTCGGGGGTTCTGCCCTAGCTAGGCTGTCTGCCCTAGACTCGGACTCTGACTCTGTTCTAAGTCAATTCATTAACATATCAATCTGATAATCTGCAAATATCTATGCAATAAAGTAAAGTATGTGATTTAGGGAAACTCAAGTCAAACCTAACTCGAGTTGTGCAATCCCGAATCAACATTTATTTATACCTTTCTTGCTGTCTTTCTGAATCTGTCGAAGTCTCGAACACAAGGTCTGTCACTACTCAATCTGGCAATGACATATCAATATATTCTGTATCAATATTTTAATCAAATCACAACATCTCTGTTTTATCAAATTCTGACGGTACAACCGTACAATCTTACGATACCGGCGATACCAAACCAGTATATACCAGTTCTAATAATTTATAATCAATCCCTGTACAAATCTGATATCACATCTCATTCAATTTCATTCTGAAAATAATAACAATTCCATATTCAGTCCGTTTCTTAATCTGACTTCGATTCTACGCTGTCTAACATGTCAAGAACAACATATATGACGTGTATTCAATTCTAACAACATCATATTTTCCAAACATGTCAAAACGTAGTAAAACTTACGTCCAGTTGTAGTCTGCGTTGATAGGAACTCGGTGCCGAAGTCGGATTTAAAATCTAACGGACGGATTAAAATATAAAGGCGTAAGGATTTTCACAGAACTTCCTCGACCCTTTTCTTATTTTCCTCCGTTAACTTCTGAAGCAATAAACTTATATATATATCAAGTTTGCATGCAATTGAAACGTGGCACCTTTTCTCAAATTTCGGTCGGCGCTCGGGCGGTAATAATGCACCGCTCGAGCGCGGCCCTCTCGGCTCAAGCCCTTCAGTTTGCACCCTTGGCGCTCGGGCGGTAATAATCTACCGCCCGGGCGCCACATCTTCTGCCCGCGACGTACTTTTCAGGGACACTGGCGCTCGGGCGATCGATCTGTACCGCTCGGGCGCCAACACTTCTGTCTCCAAAATTGTATCCTTGAATTATTTGGCCAATCTGATCTCGTAATAGCCCGTCTATATTTATATCAATTCAACTTCACTAATCTTTACTTAATATGATATAAAATCTAGGGCATTACATTTCTCCCCCCCTAAGATACGATTTCGTCCTCGAAATCATAGGCATTCAATCATATCAATAAGGAGTATATACAGAACTGTATAAACAAATTTACATCATCGAAACAACTCTGGGAATTCTTGTCTCATATCTGATTCAGTCTCCCAGGTTGCTTCTTCTACACCATGACGAGTCCATTGCACTTTTACAAGTGGAATCATCTTCGTTCTGAGCTGTTTTTCTTTACGATCAATGATCTGAATCGGTTTTTCAACATAGCTCAGTGATTCATCAAGCTCGGCCTCGTCTGGTTGTATAGCATGTGAAGCATCAGGAAGGTATTTCCTTAATAACGATACATGAAAAACATCATGTATTCCAGATAATGAAGGCGGTAAGGCGAGTCGATATGCACGATCTCCTATTTTCTCGAGAATCTCATAAGGCCCGATGTATCGTGGAGACAATTTTCCTTTCTTGCCAAATCTGACAACTCCTCTGAAAGGTGAAATCTTCAAAAATACTCGGTCTCCTACGTCAAATACCAATGGTCTACGTCGAACATTGGCATATTTGGCCTGTTTGTCTTGTGCTGCCTTCATTTTCTTTCTAATTAGCTTCACTTTTTCTGTCATATCTCTGATCATATCTGGTCCAGTTTCAGGCACTTCAGAGATATCATCCCAATAGAGAGGGGATCTACACTTCTTTCCGTACAACGCTTCAAAAGGAGCCATTTCAATACTCGTCTGATAGCTGTTGTAGTACGAAAATTCACAAAGAGGCAATGCATCTTGCCAATTAGTGCTAAAATCTAGCACTACTGCTCTCAGCATATCCTCCAGTGTCTGGATAGTCCGCTCTGACTGTCCGTCGGTCTGTGGATGATATGCGGTACTCAGATGTAACTTAGTACCGAGAGCCTGCTGCAAACTCTGCCAGAAGTGCGAAGTAAATCGAGGATCACGATCTGATACAATCGACTTCGGCACTCCATGCAACCTGACCACTTCTCTGACATAGATCTCTGCCATCTGGTCAAATCTTTACGTAATCTTGTACGGAATAAAACATGCGGATTTAGTCAATCTGTCAATCACGACCCAAATCGCATCACAACCTCGGGAGGAACGCGGCAACTGCGTCACAAAGTCCATGGAAATGTGATCCCATTTCCATTCAGGAATGGACAAGCTCTGTAATAAACTTCCTGGTTTCTTTCTTTCTGCTTTCACCTGTTGGCAATTCAGACATTTGGAAACAAATTCGGCAATGTCAGTCTTCATTTGTTTCCACCAGAACTGTCTTTTCAAATCGTTATACATCTTTCTGCCACCAGGATGAATACTGAATCGACTGTTGTGCGCTTCTGACAGTATCTGTCGTCTCAAATCTGAAACATTCGGCACAACCAGACGATTATTCACATACAAAACGTTATCACGTACCTGATACTCTGATCGATGTCGTGCTCTAACCATCGATACTGATTTCTGTATATTCTGATCAACTTTCTGAGCTGCCTTAATTCTCATAATCAGCTCTGGTTCTACTTGCATCTTATAAAGTCTCAACGGTCTATAATCTGTTTCAAATTCTAATCCCGACAAACAACAGTCTTCGATCAAATTTGAAACACCAATCGTCGATAAGGATAAAGAGCATACCTTTCGACTTAATGCATCAGCTGCTGCATTAGACTTTCCTGGATAGTATTTGATTTCACAATCAAAATCTTTAAGCAAATCAAGCCATCTTCGCTGTCTCATATTCAATTCAGATTGTGAAAACAGATATTTCAAATTCTTATGATCAGAATATATCTCAAACTTTTCACCGTAAAGGTAATGTCGCCATATCTTTAATGCAAAGAGAATGGCTGCCAATTCTAGATCGTGAATTGGATAACGAGTCTCATTTGGTTTAAGCTGTCTTGAGGCATAAGCGATAACATGCCCTCGCTGCATCAGCACACATCCCAATCCTCTGTGAGAAGCATCGCAATAAACCACAAAATCACCAGTACCGGATGGAATAGTCAACACCGGTGCACTGGTCAACCTCTTCTTCAACTCCATAAAACTGGTCTCACATTCTTCAGACCAAACAAATGGAGCATTTTTCTGAGTCAGCTGAGTAATTGGTTTAGCTATACTCGAGAAATCTTTAATGAAACGACGGTAGTATCCCGCTAAACCCATAAAACTGCGAATTTCAGGTACTGATGTCGGTCTTGGCCAAGAAATCACGGCTTCCACTTTACTGGGATCAACTGATATACCATCTCCTGATATAATATGACCCAGAAATACTATCTGTCTTAGCCAAAACTCACATTTCGACAGTTTAGCATATAACTTCTCAGCCCTTAGAATTCGCAACACAGTTCTTAAATGCTCAGCATGCTCACTCATATTCTTTGAATAAATCAAAATATCATCGATGAAAATAATCACCAAATCATCGAGATATTTCTGGAAGATACGGTTCATCAATCCCATGAATACAGCTGGAGCATTCGTCAGACCAAACGGCATGACAATAAATTCATAGTGCCCATACCTGGTTCTGAATGCTGTCTTTGAGATATCAGAATCTCTGACTCTCAGCTGATGATATCCCGATCTCAAATCGATCTTGGAATATATTGAAGAACCCTGCAACTGATCGAATCAATCATCTATACGAGGCAAAGGATATTTATTCTTTACCGTTGCCTTGTTCAGTTGCCGATAGTCGATGCAGAGTCTCATCGAACCATCTTTCTTTCTTACAAACAATACTGGAGCACCCCAAGGAGACACACTCGGTCTGATGTACCCCTTGGCCAGTAAATCTTCCAGCTGATCCTTCAATTCTTTCAGTTCAACTGGTGCCATTCGGTACGGAGCTCTAGAAATCGGTACTGTACCTGGCATCAGTTCAATGCTGAAGTCTATCTCTCTAACTGGAGGTAATCCCGGGATCTCATCTGGGAAGACGTCAGCAAACTCACGTACCACTGGCAGATCTGCCAATGCTGGACTCGACTTCAGTAAATCTACTGAATATACACGGAACCCTTCTGCTCCTTTCTGTAACAATCGATTCATAGATAATACGGATACTAAAGGAATTCTCGATCTAGAACCCTTACCGTAAAATTTCCACTCTTCAGCCATATCTGGTCTGAATCTCACTATCCTGTGGAAACAATCAACTGTCGCTCTGTACTTGGTCAGCATATCGATACCGATAATACAGTCAAAGTCAGACAATCCAAGTACGATGCAATCTAGTTCAATCTCATGCCCGTCATACTGCAGTACACAATGGTTAACCGAATTTACGGATATCAAACCCATCCCCAACAGAGAAGAGACAGACACTACAGTAGCTAACGACTCTACAGGCAATGCATGACTCAATGCAAATCGTTCTGAAATAAATGTGTGTGAAGCACCGGTATCAATTAATACGTAAGCAGGATAACCACATAAAGAACAGTTACCTGCCACAACGTCATCTGGTGCTTCCTGGGCCTGCTCCTCTGTCAAAGCGAAGACTCTGTCCTGCTGTCTCGGAGGCTGGCCAACTGTCTGGCTTCCTCCTGGCCTCTGCTGTGACTAAGCTGGCGCTGGCTGGAATGTATGAACAGCAGCGGATCGTCTCCCAGTTTGTGCTGCTGATCACGATGACTCGGCCCCCGGCGATCTTTGGGAACCTCTCTGTGGACACACTTTAGCAAAGTGTCCCGGCTGTTTACAAACATTGCAACTACCGGTCACTCCCTGGCATTGCTCAATTGCATGTCTTCCTCCGCAAGTCTTGCAATAAACTCCAGTGTAACTCTGGCTCAGTCTGGAACCACCGGAGCTGGAAGAAATACTGCCAGATTTCTTGAATTGCTTTCCCCTGGCTTTCAAAAATTCTTTCTTTCCTCCACTACTGCTGCCACTCTCAAATCTGGGAGGTGGTTGCTGTGGTCTCGGTGCTGGAGGCACAAATGAAGTTCCTTTTTGTCTCATCAGACCGGCTTCTGCTCCCTTGGCTCTGTTCAGGGCATCAGTAAAATTATCTGGTCGCCCTGTGTTCACCAATGTGAAAATGTCGGGGTTCAGGCCATTAATGAACTGGTCAGCAGTAGCTTCTTCGCTGTCAGCCACATGTGGAGCAAATTTCAGCAAGGAGGAGAACTTTGACACGTATTCTTCTATGTTCATCGGTCCTTGCTTTAGATTGGAAAACTCCGCCCCCTTATCCTTCTGGTACGACACTGGAAAGAATCGTTGATAAAATTCAGCTCTAAATATATTCCAGGTAATCATCTTACCTCTATGCTCCATGGCTCTCTTTCTCGTGATCCACCAGTCCTTAGCAACATCGTGCAGCTGATGTCCAATCAATTTCACTCTCTTCTCATCCGTATACTCCAAGGATTCGAACAACATCTCTATATCATCGAGCCAACTCTCGCACTCTACAACGTTCTCTGTGCCTTTCAAGGTTGGCGGATGAAATGACTGAAATCGTTTCAGTAACATTTCCATTGGAGTCGGTGTGACATCCATTGGAGGATTGGATGTACTTCCCTGTTCTGGTACTCGTCTCGGAGGCATATCTAATGATCAAATAGATTAATACCAAATACCACAATTCTGTTTTAATCCTCCTCTGATCATCTTACTGCTGATCTAGAATCAGTACTGATCCAATCTCAACAAAACATATTACTATATCAAATCAGATAAAGAAGTAACATGTAATAAGGCAGTAAGACATGCTAGCATTCAAAAGAAGGAAAGAAAACCTCAGTCTACCCCGCTCACTAGCCTCTTCTATCTCAATCTAAAGGATTTATCGCTCTGATACCACCTGTTGTGGGGACCCGGACGCTAATCATGTTCTTAATCGTGATTGGGACTAAATCAATTATAATAAACAGGGTCTAAAATTTATATTTTTTTTTTTAAATGCGGAAGGTAATGGAATCAAACTATTATACATATCAGTATAAAAGTATCACTATGATAAAATATACAATCATACATGCTCAGGTTCAACAACTACAATCAAGTGTTTAAACCCTAGCTCTAGTCCAAGTCCGGAATCACCACTCTAATCTCAGTCTGTCTTCATCTCTGTGACCCTGTACCTGTCCCACCTGTTGTCATGCACACATACAAACAAGACAACAGCCGGATAACTCCGGTGAGATATGAATATCCCAGTATAAACAATGTATACATGCAATCATATAAAACATATATAAAAGCATAAACAAACATCGAAGCATGTATCTAATCTGACTACATGAATCAATGACTCGTGATCTAATCTTATCTTATCTCAAATCTAGGGATCCCAATCTAATTTAGACTTTGGTATGCTGTATCGAGTGTGTCTGAGATAGACGTCGATCTACATCTGAAGCTCGTCGATACACCGTAAGTCTAGAGTCTTATCGGTTCTGAGAAATGAAAGGGGATCGGTTACGGTGACCGGAAGCGCAACGGAAGTTAAAATTTTTTAATTTTTCATACAAAAATTCGGCCACCACAATGTTTTGTGCAACAAATACAATAAACACCAAAATGTCATACATAGGGTGTTTTAGAAGATATTACCTATCAACCTCTTGAGGTTGATGATGGCTCCAACTTTGTTGTCAAGCAACAAAGCTCTTGAATGGCATGAAGATCTACAAGCTCTCCAAGATCTTGAATCTTTCCTTCAAATTAGGCCCACCACCAACTAGCTAGAACCCTTCATATTTTGCACTAGAAAAATATGAAGATTTTTCAAAGAGAAGTGTATATTTTCTCCTCAACAATTGAAGAAGAAAAATGAGAGAAAACTTGAGAGAGAAAGGGGAGGAATTTCGGCCATGAGGATGCAAGAATGAGGGAGGGGAGACTTGTCTTGGTAGTGGAAAAAGTTGTCCCAAAAAGTTGCATGCCATGCCTTGAAAACTCAAAAAGTAGTCTCCCAACCTTTCACCTCCCATGCATGCATATTATATGGTTTTTAATCAAATTAAAAACCATGGACTAAATTTAATTATCTCAAACACATTTGAGACTAATTAAACATTACTTGAATTTACTCAAGTCCCACTAGTTAAATAATTATTTTAATTGAGCTCTTCAAGACTCAATATTATTTAATTAATTCAACACTTGGATTAATTTAATTATTTGGACTCTACTAGGTCCACTAGTGTTTAATTAATTCAACACTTGAATTAATTTAATTTAGTCCATAATAATGTTTATGAAAATCAAAATTTTCAATTACATTATTCACTTTGCCAATTTTAATTTAGGAACACTTCCTTAAATTAAAATTTACATTTCTCTCATAGAAGTCATACTTCTATTTTTCTTTACACTTATAAACTCATTTATAAGTCGTTCAACGCATTGAACTATTTTCTCCTTTATAGAATTCATACTTCTAATTTTCCCTACGCTTATAAACTCCTTTATAAGCCGTTCAACACATTGAACTATTTTTACTTCTCAACGGGATCTAGAAAGCTAGCACTTGTGTGGCCCTCAATGGTTCATTGATACGACTAGCCGTGGGTTCACATCTCCATGTGATTCGGACTAAACATGTCCTTATGCGAGCATACCCCAATTGCCCCATTCTTACTTATCAACACCTTGATAACAAGAACGTCAGAACTCAAGTCTGATAGTACCCAACCAATCATGTTAAACGCCTAGCAGCATCGCTTACATGATTCCCTAGGTATCAAATGATAGTGCCTGCAAGAACCATTCAATTATGGTTAGCGTACAGTACGGTCCCTTCAACTCATATATCCCGATCGATTCGACAACCATTGGTTTATCGAGAGTTGTCAATGAATCGATACTATGTGTCATGTCGTAGTTGCATCGATGGTGTAATCTATGAAACCCCTTTCATAATTACCACCATACTCTGATCAGAGATTTCAACCCACATATACATGAAAAACACATAGGATATCCATACCCGTAGGTAAGCGGTGAATCCCCGACTACAATGCATCGACTCCTATATGTTTCGCCGTAACACCCAACCTTGCCACCTAATGACCCCATAAGAGTCGGTAAACAAGTCAAAGTGAAACGCTAGCACATAGAGTCTCAATGTTGTCCCGGGTCATAAGGACTAATTCTGTACAACCATAAACCAGGACTTTTCCACTCGATAAGTGAGAACCACTTGGAAAGTCCTTTTATGGAGGGTTGTTCAGTGCACTCTACAAGGAGCACCTATCTGCATGTTCGGACATCACAATGTCCCCTACCAATGAAACATGGTACTCACATCGCAGATACTAGTCTCTAACTCGAGCGGCCTATATCCTTCTTAGTGGCGGCTGAATCGACTAGGAACCGTTTAGAATATACAGTATTACAAATATGAGTTTCATGATACTCATCATATGAGCATCTCATATTCTTTCTACTATTTGTATATTCAAGGGCTTTATCTATGCAGCTAGCATGGGTATACAGATAAAGATTTGCCAAAATAATAATTTCAAATATTATTAAAATAAAGACTGCTTATACATAGAGTTTCATTGTGAACACTCGGCCAACACTTGGCTCGACGGGCACCTACTCTAACAATCTCCCACTTGCACTAGAGCCAACTACCCATATGCATAAAACCCATTGATTCGCGATGCTTGTCGAATAATGGTCCTGGTAAAGGCTTAGCTAGTGGATCAACAACATAATCTGCGGAGCCTGACTTTGTCAATAGACACTACTCTTCTTTCCACAATCTCTCCGAGGATGTGGTACTTTCTCAATACTAGTTTGGATTTCTGATGAGACCTTGGCTCCTTTGCTTGAGCTAAAGCTCCCGTGTTGTCACACAACACCGGGACAGGAGCAACTCCATTAGGAATGACGCCCAACTCTTGGACGAAATTCCTTATCCAAACACCCTCCCTTGCTGCATCTGATGCAGCAATGTATTCGGCCTCTGTGCTGGAATCCGTGATATTGTCTCGCTTGGAACTCTTCCAAGAGACAGCAGCACCATAGAGCATGAATACAAAATCAGAGGTTGACTTCGAGTCATCGATATCGCTTTGGAAGCTAGAGTCGGTATAGCCTTCCAATTTTAGTTCTCCACCCCATAGACCAAGAACAATTTATTGGTCCTTCTCAACTACTTGAGGATGTCTTTCACAGCTTTCCAGTGTGAAAGACCAGGGTTCGATTGATATCTACTCACTACACTTAGTGCGAAAGCCACGCCAAGACGTGTAGATATCATCCCATACATGATGCTACCAATTTCCGAAGCATACGGAATGCGTGTCATCGCCACTATCTCTGCATCAGTCTTGGAAGGCAGACTTGGATAGGGACACGCCATGACACATTGGTAGGTGTCCTCCCTTGGACTCATCCATCGAGAACGGCTTCACGATGGTATCAATGTATGTGGACTGGGTGAGACTAAGCAATCTTCTCGATCTATCTCTATAGATCTGTATTCCCAATACAAAAGATGCTTCACCCAAGTCCTGCATCGAGAACTTACTCGCTAACAATATCTTAGTTGTTTGCAACATTCCTACATCATTCCCAATGAGTAGAATGTCATCAACATACAACACCAGGAATGTCTCAACACTCCCACTGACCTTCTTATACACACAGGGTCCCTCAGGATTCTTATAAATCAAACTCTTTGATTGTACTATCGAATCTAAGGTTCCAACTCCTTGATGTCTTCTTTAGACCATAAATAGATCTCTGAAGTTTGCATACCATATGCTCACTTCCGATAGATGTAAACCCTTCAGGTTAAGACATGTAAATAACTTTCTTAAAATCCCCATTAAGAAATTTTGTCTTGTCATCCATCTGCCATATCTCACAGTCATACCATGCAGCTATGGCTAGCAAAATCCTTATGGACTTGAACATTGTGACTGGGAAAAGGCTTCCTCAAAGTCAACTCCTTGTCTTTGAGTACATCCTTTTGCCACCAATCGCGCCTTGAAGGTCAATACCTTCCCATCCGCCCCAAGTCCCTATGGGAACAGTTCCCTCAGGTGGATCCACAAGATCCTACACTTGGTTCGAATGCATGGAATTCATCTCAGATTCCATTGCTTCAAGCCACTTGGATGAATCGGCATCAGATAACGCTTCCTTGAAGGTCCTTGGATCACATCCATGGTTAGGCTCATCATGGCTCTCTTCAAGAAGCAGACCATACCTCATAGGTGGTCTCGAGACTCTCTCGGATCTTCTAGGAGCTTGTATCTCCTCTCTTGGCTCTTCGGGTGTGGGTTCTATAATTGTGGGTTTCTCTCGAACCTCTTCGAGTTCTATCATTTCCCCTTTTCTATCCAATAGAAAATTCCTTTTCCAAAAAGGTTGCATTCCTAGAAACAAACTCCTTTGTTTCTTGGGGATGATAGAAATGATATCCAACTTAATTCCTTGGATATCCCATGTAGTGACCCGTTCCAGAATCACCTACTAATCAAGAACTAAGCATGCAATTAACCTAATTAATAATAATCAGAGATAACAGCGGAAAATACCAACAATTGATAGTTATACAACCCAATCGAAATAGAATAGTACTGAAAACTAAACCAACCAGATACTCACTGTCCTCCTCCTGCTCTTCCCGAGCTGTCCAACCTGAGGCCTGCCCCGTGGGAATGGGGTGTCCAAGATAAACAAAACCGAGGACGTGAGCGATAAGAACGCCCAGTACAAAAGTATGAGTATACAAACCTATATGAAATGCACATGCTATGATATGATACCAGGGTAGTCAAGAAACAGGAGTCACAAAAGATCTCAAAATGCTCAGTCTAGAGGCGCCAAGTGGATAGTGCCGCGCGGTCCAACCTCTGGGTCACTGCATCCACTGCAAGAACAGACGTGGACCTAAAATGTCCCGGACCACCGAAGCCTTCCCGACCCGTCGGCCACTGTGTACTCTCGGTGTCCATGCGTCCACAAGACAAGACAGGGCTGAGCGGCCCCACAAGATATAGCTTATCTCGAAAGAGATACAGCTCAACAGTAAAGGCTATCTCGAAGGAGATACGGCTCAACATGAAATGCAACGTGCAGTAATAAACGTGACATAATAGCATGCATCATATGACATATATCAATGCAGCAAATACTCATGCAACACATATATGAATGTATACTCAACCAGGATATCTCGGATAGTACTTTCGTACCTCTAACACAGCAAGCCTAGCCTTACGCAACACCGCTAATCAGGTCTAGCACAAGCCTACGCATCAAAAGCATACTCAATCAATACTACCATGCTCGACTAGCAAAACCAGTACTCCCTAGTACTACCAAAGGTTTAGGGTTTACCTTCGTCCGTCGACAGCCCTTTGATGTCGATTGCCTTGAAACTCAGGCGCCGCTACGCTACTACTCCTGGCAGCTCTTGGCTATCGCTCGACCAACAACTAACCCTAGAAACCTTCCAAATCCTCTCAACTATGAGGCAAAATCATGAATTGGCAAGTCACAAATGAGAAATCCGAGCACTATTTATAGGCCATGTTCGGATCCTCCGAACAACACTTCGGAACGTCCGAACGCTACGTGTCCATTGGCTCTTGACAGCTCATGATCGGATCCTCCGATCATACACTTCGGACCGTCCGAACATGCATGGAAAAATGACGTGTCGATCAACACTTGACACCTATGATCGGATTCACCGAACTACACTTCGGATCGTCCGAACTCTTCGGTGCTTCCGAACCCTCTTCGGTCCGTCCGATCATGACCATAGCCAAAATTACACCTTAAACCTTCTTAATCACCATTACTCCGTTAATTACCCAATTTGGAATTCGGGCTACTACATCCCACAAAGTAATATAAAATGGATCAACTATCCAATTTATCTCCCACTACCTGCTTCATAAGCAGGGCACCCCCATATTCTAAAATAAGAATACTTACGAGGCTTACCCATCCATATCTCATATGGTGTGTGCCTTTTAATGGACATTTAGTGGAATATCTTTTAATTTAAGTTATAGAGATCGTTTTCAAGTTCATTAGTACCAATCAAACATTCATTCATGTAAATGTTGCAAACACCTTTGCAAAATAAACAAGAATATCCATCTTTATCACCATAGAAATGGAAACAATGTTTTTTACAAAATTAGGTACAAACAAAACATCTCATAAAATTAACTTAAACTTTTGTTCAATAATAAGTAAACATATTCAATAGCCTTGGCAGCAACTCTTGCTCCATTGCCCATCCTCTAGAAGGTCACACCTTCCTTAAGCATTCTACTTCTTCCCATCACCTGTAACCCATTACAGAGATGTGAATCACAACCGGTATCTAATACCCAAGAAGTAGAGTTAATTGAAATGTTTACTTAAATTCAGAACATACCGTTTGCAGAACACTTCTGGGCCAGATATTCCTTGCAATTTCGCCTCCAATGTCCAGGCATCTTGCAGTGATGACAAACATCACTAGTCTTGTCAGCCCTAACTGGTGTGGCTGCCACAACGGGATTCGGAGATTGCCTAAACAAGGGCACGTTCTTCTTGGGACGTTGGAAAAAACGCTTCTTTCCATTCCCATGTGAATCAATCTTCGTACCAGATGAAGAACCCACATAAAGAACCAACTTCTCTTTCTTGATGGTGGATTCAAACGTAACAAGCATGTTTACCAACTCCTCAAGGGTTGGTTCCATCTTGTTTATGTTGAAGTTCACCACAAAAGGATCAAATGAGCTAGGCAATGATAACAGCAACACGTCGGTGGTCAACTCCGAAGGCAAGATCAAATCCATGCCAACGAGCTTGTCCACGAGCCCGATCACTTTTAGGCCATGCTCATGGACCGAGGCCCCATCTCGCATGCGCAAAGTGATCAGCTCCTTGACGGTAGCATGCCTGAGAGAACGCGTTTGCTCACCAAAGAGCTCTTTGAGGTGCAAATGAATGTCAGCAGCATTCTTTGCACCCTCAAAACGCCTCTGCAGCTCATCGTTCATAGAAGTCAGCATATAACACCTGGCTATCAAGTCATGGTCACACCATTCCTTGTAAGCCTGCAATTCCTCAGGAGTGCAGTCAGTCGGAGCCTCAACAGGGGGCGACTGAGTCAGTGTATATGTTACCCTTTCCGAATTCAAGACTATTTTCAAATTTCTTAGCCAAGTGAGGTAATTAGGTCCAGTTAATATGTGTTTGTCGAGTATTACAGATATCGAATTGCGCATCGAAGACATTGTTGATTTGTACTGAAAAGTAAAACAGATAAATGTTGATGACTATTTTAAATATTTAGTAAGATATGAAGTTTGGACTTTTACTTCATAAATATTTGCTCCCACTGTTTTGACATCTTTCACTACCCTCTAGTGAAAACGGGAAACTCCTTTCCTCAGTAGGTACGTAAGGTCCAATTAGCGAATTATGATCCCGAATAATATCAGCCAATCACAATTCCTAAAAGGTAGTTTCCAATTGCATCACAATGCAACCCTCTACGTAAACTTTTGTCTCACGTTTGATTAGGACCCAATAATATGACGTCGTTCATCTTTACGTGTCAAGCCTAACCCATCGATATTGAACCTTAATGGACGGTCGCCATGAGTTCCCTCAATAATATGAGCCGAAATCATGGGAGTTCCACGTAGTTCACATCACTATGTCAATGGATGTCACAGCTTTCCGGCACTAAGGGCCCCCCCAATAATATGAGCCGAGCCCCGAGTACGGGTAACGTTCATCATGCACCCATTGTCGATGGAAGACAAGGAAATTATAACCAATTTTATAATTCCCCTTTTCGGGCTTGATATTAATTTTGAATCTTATTCAAAATGAGGGTATTTAGTTTTGAAAGGTCTCATCATTATTTTTATTTTAAAAGCTCGCCATGTTTGATCGTATGTTTGCCGGATTCATGCAACTTTGTTATTATCATAATAATAACGCACATACTCATTATTTATAACATATCATGCATATATTATAAACAGTAAACAAACAAGGATGATCAATCGCCCCAATACTAATGGACCGTGTGAGCTAAACACGGGCCTAGGTCCAATCCTAGGGTAAATGCACGGGATGCAAATGCAACTATTACATTAGCTTCCAATATTTACATGTCTTCGATCTTCATAATCATCATGGCCACCATCTTCCAATCTTGATCACCCACTATACTAATATTTACAAATAAATATCCATGGCAAATAGGGATACATCTCATGGGGTGGGAACGGGCCATAAACCAAGCCCACTTTAAATTTGATAATTATTACAATCATTCAACATCAAATATCCTAGCATACACCTAGCAAATTGGGCTTGGGCTTTTGATCATCCTTCATGCATAATATCACATATCATACACCATCAATTAATTATCACAATAATTAATTGATCCAATATTATATATCTTGATCCAATCACTAACCGCCACGATTATAAACTAAATTAACAAAGTATACAAACACCTTTGTCTACTTTCAAATTAATTTATTTATAACCGAATTTCTTGTAAATCACCATTTACTATAAATAATTAAAGTCCAACTTAAATTATTTATTTCATGAGAAAAATTTGCAACTTTTGTAATTTTAAACTTAAGGGCCCAAAAACTTATTTTTCACCAAAAACATTTTGACCCATTTAAAATCACAAACATGTTAGCCATCCCATGGCCCAACAACTCAAGGCCCATGACACTTTGATATTCCAAAATACTTTTGGAAACCCTAGCCGTCATCGCCGTCGCCGGAGCTCCGTCGCCGGATTCCGGCCAACTTACCCAAAAAATTTTTTTTTTTATTTAAAATGTTGGGGCTGTTCGGGCAGCCCCTGGGGCTGCCCTAGCTGCCCGTTTCGGGCAGCCCCTCGGGCAGCCCAAGCTGCCCGAAATGGGCAGCAACTAGCTGCCCAAAAACAGCCCCGAAAATGCCTTGAATCGTTGCAAAAATTTTGTTCTCATGCGGTTAGAAATCGATCTCAACATAATATCTTGTATTTGCTACACAAAAACGTAACCATAGCTCTGATACCACTTGAAAGGGGATCGGTTACGGTGACCGGAAGCGCAACGGAAGTTAAAATTTTTTAATTTTTCATACAAAAATTCGGCCACCACAATGTTTTGTGCAACAAATACAATAAACACCAAAATGTCATACATAGGGTGTTTTAGAAGATATTACCTATCAACCTCTTGAGGTTGATGATGGCTCCAACTTTGTTGTCAAGCAACAAAGCTCTTGAATGGCATGAAGATCTACAAGCTCTCCAAGATCTTGAATCTTTCCTTCAAATTAGGCCCACCACCAACTAGCTAGAACCCTTCATATTTTGCACTAGAAAAATATGAAGATTTTTCTAAGAGAAGTGTATATTTTCTCCTCAACAATTGAAGAAGAAAAATGAGAGAAAACTTGAGAGAGAAAGGGGATGAATTTCGGCCATGAGGATGCAAGAATGAGGGATGGGAGACTTGTCTTGGTAGTGGAAAAAGTTGTCCCAAAAAGTTGCATGCCATGCCTTGAAAACTCAAAAAGTAGTCTCCCAACCTTTCACCTCCCATGCATGCATATTATATGGTTTTTAATCAAATTAAAAACCATGGACTAAATTTAATTATCTCAAACACATTTGAGACTAATTAAACATTACTTGAATTTACTCAAGTCCCACTAGTTAAATAATTATTTTAATTGAGCTCTTCAAGACTCAATATTATTTAATTAATTCAACACTTGGATTAATTTAATTATTTGGACTCTACTAGGTCCACTAGTGTTTAATTAATTCAACACTTGAATTAATTTAATTTAGTCCATAATAATGTTTATGAAAATCAAAATTTTCAATTACATTATTCACTTGGCCAATTTTAATTTAGGAACACTTCCTTAAATTAAAATTTACATTTCTCTCATAGAAGTCATACTTCTATTTTTCTTTACACTTATAAACTCATTTATAAGTCGTTCAACGCATTGAACTATTTTCTCCTTTATAGAAGTCATACTTCTAATTTTGCCTAAGCTTATAAACTCCTTTATAAGCCGTTCAACACATTGAACTATTTTTACTTCTCAACGGGATCTAGAAAGCTAGCACTTGTGTGGCCCTCAATGGTTCATTGATACGACTAGCCGTGGGTTCACATCTCCATGTGATTCGGACTAAACATGTCCTTATGCGAGCATACCCCAATTGCCCCATTCTTACTTATCAACACCTTGATAACAAGAACGTCAGAACTCAAGTCTGATAGTACCCAACCAATCATGTTAAACACCTAGCAGCATCGCTTACATGATTCCCTAGGTATCAAATGATAGTGCCTGCAAGAACCATTCAATTATGGTTAGCGTACAGTACGGTCCCTTCAACTCATATATCCCGATCGATTCGACAACCATTGGTTTATCGAGAGTTGTCAATGAATCGATACTATGTGTCATGTCGTAGTTGCATCGATGGTGTAATCTATGAAACCCCTTTCATAATTACCACCATACTCTGATCAGAGATTTCAACCCACATATATATGAAAAACACATAGGATATCCATACCCGTAGGTAAGCGGTGAATCCCCGACTACAATGCATCGACTCCTATATGTTTCGCCGTAACACCCAACCTTGCCACCTAATGACCCCATAAGAGTCGGTAAACAAGTCAAAGTGAAACGCTAGCACATAGAGTCTCAATGTTGTCCAAGGTCATAAGGACTAATTCTGTACAACCATAAACCAGGACTTTTCCACTCGATAAGTGAGAACCACTTGGAAAGTCCTTTTATGGAGGGTTGTTCAGTGCACTCTACAAGGAGCACCTATCTGCATGTTCGGACATCACAATGTCCCCTACCAATGAAACATGGTACTCACATCGCAGATACTAGTCTCTAACTCGAGCGGCCTATATCCTTCTTAGTGGCGGCTGAATCGACTAGGAACCGTTTAGAATATACAGTATTACAAATATGAGTTTCATGATACTCATCATATGAGCATCTCATATTCTTTCTACTATTTGTATATTCAAGGGCTTTATCTATGCAGCTAGCATGGGTATACAGATAAAGATTTGCCAAAATAATAATTTCAAATATTATTAAAATAAAGACTGCTTATACATAGAGTTTCATTGTGAACACTCGGCCAACACTTGGCTCGACGGGCACCTACTCTAACAAGAAAGACTCGGCGGTTCTGCCCTAGCTAGGCTGTCTGCCCTAGACTCGGACTCTGACTCTGTTCTAAGTCAATTCATTAACATATCAATCTGATAATCTGCAAATATCTATGCAATAAAATAAAGTATGTGATTTAGGGAAAATCAAGTCAAACCTAACTCGAGTTGTGCAATCCCGAATCAACATTTATTTATACCTTTCTTGCTGTCTTTCTGAATCTGTCGAAGTCTCGAACACAAGGTCTGTCACTACTCAATCTGGCAATGACATATAAATATATTCTGTATCAATATTCTAATCAAATCACTACATCTCTGTTTTATCAAATTCTGACGGTACAACCGTACAATCTTGCGATACCGGCGATACCAAACCAGTATATACCAGTTCTAATAATTTATAATCAATCCCTGTACAAATCTGATATCACATCTCATTCAATTTCGTTCTGAAAATCATAACAATTCCATATTCAGTCTGTTTCTTAATCTGACTTCGATTCTACGCTGTCTAACATGTCAAGAACAACATATATGACGTGTATTCAATTCTAACAACATCATATTTTCCAAACATGTCAAAACGTAGTAAAACTTACGTGCAGTTGTAGTCTGCGTTGATAGGAACTCGGTGCCGAAGTCGGATTTAAAATCTAACGGACGGATTAAAATATAAAGGCGTAAGGATTTTCACAGAACTTCCTCGACCCTTTTCTTATTTTCCTCCGTTAACTTCTGAAGCAATAAACTTATATATATATCAAGTTTGCATGCAATTGAAACGTGGCACCTTTTCTCAAATTTCGGTCGGCGCTCGGGCGGTAATAATGCACCGCTCGAGCGCGGCCCTCTCGGCTCAAGCCCTTCAGTTTGCACCCTTGGCGCTCGGGCGGTAATAATCTACCGCCCGGGCGCCACATCTTCTGCCCGCGACGTACTTTTCAGGGACACTGGCGCTCGGGCGGTCGATCTTTACCTCTCGGGCGCCAACACTTCTGTCCCCAAAATTGTATCCTTGAATTATTTGGCCAATCTGATCTCGTAATAGCCCGTCTATATTTTTATTAATTCAACTTCACTAATCTTTACTTAATATGATATAAAATCTAGGGCATTACAATGCTTATGTGTTCTGGATAGATTATTCAGTATGTTTATAAAGTCAGATCGAAGAAATTATACAGTATGTTTGTATTATGAATTTCAACAGATCCTGAGTTGAATTCAATAGATATTGACATACTAGAATTAGAAAAAGGATGATAGGGGATTGATTAGGCCTTTAGATATGATATCTGTGATGTTGAGATTGACAGGATTACAAGATTGTATTATTATACCGTTGAAATATCAGTTGATTCAGATTGATCAGATTCAGTTATGATTTCGATTATATCGTGATATCATTGATATGAATCAGATTGTATATTGTTCAGATAATGATCAGATTATATACTGAGTTGAGTATTGATCAGAACAGATTGTATATTGAGTTATTCACTGATACAATGTATTCGATATTGTCATTTCAGATTGATATGGACATATTTGAATACAGATCATCGTCTTCGTCAGACCGGGACGACAAAGGTATAACTCATGTGATATTCGGAAAGAAACAACTCAATTGAGATCACCATTTGAGTTGCCCAATAAATCACATACTATATTCTTGTTTATAGATTTTTTTATAGAACTTGTATGCAAATCTTGCTATGCTTTGTTTACAGATCATGTTGCATTGCATTAAGATGATTATGCTTGTTTACAGATTGTGTATTCATGCATTAAGATAGGAAAGTCTGCGAGATCATCCAGACTTCTAGACGTTCGGTGATATCACAGCTTAGGGGACGATCACCGCCCCTATTGTAGATGCGGATACAGATCAGGCCGAAGTCTAGGAATAAGACGTACCGTCACCTCGATTGGAGAGTAGGTGATAGATCGTCTTATTCACCCCGGGATCCCTAGAGTTATAGATCGAGTCCAGTCTAGACATGATTTGATTAGGACTTCATGCATATATGGATGTGGCTCCTAGATCATGGGACCCATCGTTATTGCTTTCAGTTGTGCTAGCATGTTTTATGATTTAGATTGTTTATATGCTTGTTTATCTGATTTGAGCTGCATGCTTAATTTCATAGATTATGAAATATATTGTGTTTATACATGATCGCATGTTTTATGAATTAGTTTGTTTATATACATGCTTACCAGGTTTTATACTGGGATTTATTCTCACCGGAGTTATCCGGCTGTTGTCGTGTTTTGTATGTGTGCATGACAACAGGTGGAGCTGGATCAGGGTCGAGAAGATGACGAAAGAAGACGAGTTTAGCGTGGTGATTCCGGACTTACAGTAGATTGGATTTTACTACTAGAACTTTAGTAGTGAACCTTAGATTAGAAGGTTGTACATTATTGTATTTTAATATTGAATTTGTATTTTTATATACAGACATGTATAGTATTTAGATTCCATTACCTTCCGCATTTATAATTTAAAAGAAAAATTTTAGACCCTGTTTATCAGAACAGATAATTAAATCCCAATGGTGATTAAGAAGATGATTAGCGTCCGGGTCCCCACAATAATCGATAGTACAAGCTCTGAGCATATACTCTAGAATCTGAATAACTCTCTCTGATTGACCGTCGATCTGGGGGTGATATGCTGTACTTGTGGGGACCCGGACGCTGATCTGTCTTATTAATCATCTTTGGGATTTGATTATCAATTAAGATAAAACATGGTCTAAAAATTTTTCTTTTTAACATAAAGTGCGGAAGGTAATGGCATTCATCTATTATACAAATCAGTATAATAATTATACAAGTCTTGTACAACACACTTCTAATTCAAACTAGTCTAAGGTTCAACTACTAAATCCAAGTAATAAACCGAGTCTACTATAAGTCCGGAATCACCACGCTAACTCGTCTTCTCTCATCGTCATCTCGACCCTGATCCAGCCCCACCTGTTGTCATGCACACATACCAAACAAGACAACAGCCGGATAACTCCTGTGAGAATAAATCCCAGTATAAAACATGGTAAGCATGTATATAGACAAACTAATTCATAAACCATGCGATCATGTATAAACACAATATATTTCATAATCTATGCAATTAAGCATGCAACTCAAATCAGATAAACATGCATATAAACAATCTAAATCATAAAAACATGCTAGCACAACTGGAAGCAATAACGATGGTTCCCATGATCTTGGAGCCACATCCATATAAGCATGAAGTCCTAATCAAATCATGTCTAGACTTGACTCGATCTATAACTCTAGGGATCCCGGGGTGAATAAGACGTCACTACCTACCCTCCAATCGGGGTAATGTACGTCTCATTCCTAGACTTCGGTCTGAGCTGTATCAACGGCGGCAATAAGAGTAATACCTACTCCTATGCTGAGATACACCGAAACGTCTAGCTATTTGTTAATGCCTGTCAAAGACTCTCCTATCTTAGATGCAATGAATATCAATATGTAAACAAAGTATAATCATATTCATATCTGAATATCACACTGATCATACATGCTTGAATACAATTCTGAAATCAAAGCATAAACATGTTAAAAGATTGAATATAATGCTATACACAATTCATAAACATGTTACAATATATCTAATAATACTAGTATGTGATTTTTGTTGGGAAACTCAAATAATATCTTATTTGAGTTACATCTCCCCCAAACAAAACATGACTTATACCTTTGTCTTCCCTGTCTGACGAAGACGATGACCTGTATTCAACTCTGTCCATATCCAATCTGAAATGACAATATCGAATACACTGTGTCAATGAATAACTCAATACACAATCTGTTCTGATCAATACTCAACTCAGTACATAATCTGATCAATATCTGAACAAGATACAATCTGATTCATATCAACGAATATCACGATGAAATCTAAATCATAACTGAATCTGATCAATCAAAATCAACTGATGTTTCGACGACATAACACTACAATCTTGATAATCCCGTCAATCTCAACATCACAGATATAATATCAGAATTCATAATCAATATCGATACAACTCAAACTCTGAACGATAATACAATTCTGATATGAAATCTCAGTCCAATCGACTCTGAAAGTCATAACAATTATCTAAACACTCCGTTTCTTAATCTGGCTTCGATTCTATGATGTCTAACATGTCAAGAACATCATATATGAATCCTATTCAATTCTGAAAACATCATAAATTCAAACCATGTCTAAACGTAATAAAACTTACGTCCTTGCGTAGCCTGCGTTGATAGGAACACAGTACCAAAGTCGGATTTCAATTCAGATAGATGGTTTGCTCGCAAATCAATTTAAGGAAATAAGAACGAAGCTTTTTCCCTTAAAACCGATTTCTTCTCTCCAGCAATTCTGAGAAATTTCGATTCTTTACATACATATATATATATATATACATTTCATGCATGCAAGACAAGTGGCGGAGTGCATGTTCTGCACGCTTCGCGCAAATGCGCGCACAAAGTCGCGCATATGCGCCAGTTCCTTCGAACTAGCAATTTCCTTCTCGCGCATATGCGCCAATATTTCCGCGCATATGCGCCACCCCTACTGGCCCTCCCGCGCATATGCGCCAACATCTTCGCGCATATGCGCCACTGGTTCTGGCCTTGCCGCGCATGTGCGCGCATTATCTCGCGCATGTGCGCGCAAGCCTCGGCCAGCTCCGCGCATGTGCGCCAATCCATACAGCGCATGTGCGCGGGGCTCTTTCTTGGCACACACCTTTACACCTTTCTCATGTGTTCTAGTCCGATCCGTTTCGTCTATAATCATCTCGATTAATTCTATAAATCATTTCAGATTAATCTCAATTTACAGTAATCATATCCAAATCATTTCAGATTACGGTAATTAAATTCTCGGGAATTACATTTCTCCCCCTCTTAGATCTGAGTTCGTCGTCGAACTCACCAACAATCAATTCAAGTCTAACAAAAGAAATGTGTAACAGAGTTTAACATCCAAACTCGTCGCACTAACATCATTCTGAGGTATCTTTCTTTAATCAGTCTCTGATTCTAATCTGAAATCAGAATTCACCAAGTAACTCGGTCGGATAACACTGGCTATACAACATCCGTATATGCTACTCTGCAATCCATAACAAATCAATACCACCTGTAGTTGTTATCCTATCTGTTTCTTCCAATCAAAGACGTATTCTATCTTTGATTTCCAATACCAATTGTCATCATCTGACATTGGTTTCCTAAATCTATCTATTCTGAACTATCTTGATAACTATTGTCATACAGTACCTCAAACAGTGACAATAGATCATAACAACTAGTACTAACATCCAGTACTAAAGCTCTACCAATATCTGTCAGAATCTGAATAATACACTCTGACTACCTGTCAATCTGTGAACAAAATCTGTCAAAGAAAGCTTATGATATCTTCTATCACAAGTACAAACTCAATCAATATCATCTCAATTAAAATCATAATCTGATATCATCTAATTCAATATTCTAATCCATCTGATTATTTCTTTGACATCGATCTATGTCATCTAGTTCTGTTTGTACATCATCTGATACAAACTAATATATATAGATTAAATAAGCTATCAATCATAATCACATCATATCCCAAATCTGGATAAAATGGCTGTAATATCATTACAAAAGCCCTAGAAATGTATTCCCATTTCTATTCAGAAATATACAAGTTCTGTAAGAATCTTCTGATTTCTCTCTTTCTGTCTTTTTCTGTTAGCAATTCAGACATATCAGTACCATTCTGCCAACTTTTCGGTACAAATTCTGCCATAACTGATTTAATCTGTTTATATCACAACTATCTGTTCGAATATCATACATTCACGATCACCTGAATGACAACTGAATTCACTACTGTGCATTTCTGACACTATCTGCGTTTTCAGATTCGAACTATTCTGTATAAACAATCAGTTAATAATATAAAATAAAGAAGAAATACCTACCTGGTATTCGGTTCTGATTATAACTATCAATTCTGTTATACAATTCTGAAACATTCGGATATCACAAACTAATCAATCTTATACAAACACAATTCACATATCAGTTACTCTAATCGAAACTCTGTTCTGATTATCGAAATACAATTCTGAGCATTCTGATCACATTTCTGAACTGTTGCAACTCTCAACTGTTTACAATATTCTGTATCAAACATACATACAACCCACAGTAATATCAATCAGATTCGAGATAAAGATAACCTATACAGATCTAGTGAGTTTAAGAAAACTCATAAAACAAAGATTGCTGGCAATACTGATAATTCTGACTACTGATCAATCTTCACAGTGCCTAAATCATCTGCCATATCTCATCTGCAATTAGAATATGCTCCCAAACAATATAAGATGTCTCAAATACTGATTTAGAGCAATCACAATACGCAAGCAGATATAACATAATAAGGGAATAAGAGAATACGAAAATCTGTAAAACTCAGCAATTCTGGCTTTCTGACATTTCTGCTAATTCTGATATATCTGTTACTTGTGTCGTTTACAGTCGCTGATTTCTGTCTCAACTGTGCAAATAACTCGGTATACAAACTGCAGATATCACATATTCTGAATACAATCTGTTTCAATTATGATTCATACCGGACTAATTTCTGTATACAATCATCACAGTTCTCAGAATATTCAATAAAATCTTCAGGTATTCGATTCGATCAATCAAATACTGCAATTATATAAAATCTCATAGAGACAATGAGTATAAAATCATCAGAACATTTCTGAAGATACTGACACATACCAAAGAGAAAAACTAAATCAGATGTAACTCCTGGTTGGTACTCTTCTACTGATCTTTCAATTTATTCTGTAACATTCTGTACACTCAGTATCATTCTGTTCTGAATTCTAAAACAACAATCAGTATCTGATCTGAATTCAATTCTGAAATCTATCTTTTTGATATAAAGCAAATCTAAAATCTTATCTAGGCAAACATCTACCAACTCGTATATCACTGGCAAATCTGCCAATGTTAAGCTCGATTTCAGTACATCTACTCAGTACATAAGGATACCATCTGTTCCTTTCTGTAACAATCGAGTCATATACGACAATATCAAAGGAATTCTAAATCTAGAATCCTTATTGCAAAATCTCCCCTCAGTAGCTGTATCTGGTCTAACTCTTGTAATCTCCTGAAAGGAGTCTATAATGGTTCTGTACTCGTTTAGCATACTATTATCAATAATGCAATCAAATCTGTAACACAAGTACATCCTAATCTAACTCGATCTCATTCTTATCTTACTGTAGTTTATGATATTTCACAGAAATCTCTAATATCTATCTTTCTTTTCCCCAAAATACAGGAATCAATACTACAGTACAACCAGACTCAACAGGTACAGCATATATCAATGCAATTCTTTCAAAGATACTCATAATGAATGCATTAGTATACATCAATACATATGCAATATAATCATAAAAGAATAGTACCTATGACGTGTTCTGAGTCTGTTCTTCTGTCATTACCACCAATGACTCAGCTCCCTAACCTCTTCGGAAGCCTCTCTGGGGACAAACTTTAGCAAAATGCCCCAGCTGTTTACAGATATTGCATCTACCCAGCACTCCTTTGCATTGCTCTGAGGAATGTCTCCCTCCGCAATTCCTACAATAGTCATCGATATGGCTTGGATTGGAACTACTTGAGCTAGAGGAACAACTTCCCGACTTCTTAAATGGCTTCTTTTGAACTTTCAGCAAATCTTGCTTTCCACTCGTACTGCCTCGATCGAATCGAAGAGGGGATTGCTGGGTTTGGGTTGGCTTCATGCACAACCTCCCTAGCTGTCTAATCAGACTCGCCTCAGCTCTCTTTGCTCTACTCAGGATGTCAGCAAAATGGTAAGGTCGTTGCAAATTCATAAATGCAACTACCTCCGAATTCAGTCCTCTGATGAACTGATTCACTACAGCTTCATCATTTCCAGCTATTTGAGGAGCAAAACGCAGTAAAATCGAGAATTTAGCAATATATTGGTCAATATTCAGCTGCCCTTGGCTCAAATTCTCAAACTCTAATTTCTTGTTCTCTCGATACGAAGCTGAGAAAAATCTTCGATAGAATTCAGTTCTGAATATTTCCCAAGAAATCACTGTACCTCTCTGTTCCCACATTCTTCTACTGGTAATCCACCAACTCCTGGCGGCTTCTCGTAACTGATAAGGCACCATTTTAACCCTCTGTTCATCTGTACAATCAAGTAAATCAAACAAGATTTCTATATCATCAAACCAGTTCTGACAATCTTCAGATGTCTCGGTACCACTCAAAGTCGGCGGCTGTAATAACTCAAATTCTTTCATCTTTTCTTCTAGCTGAGCTTCTGATACATCCATCTGTTTAGACGAAGTGCTACCCCTTTCTGGAAATCTCCGAGGCGGTATATCTGAATATCAAACAGATTAGTACCCAATCTATGTTAGAGTAGGTGCCCGTCGAGCCAAGTGTTGGCCGAGTGTTCACAATGAAACTCTATGTATAAGCAGTCTTTATTTTAATAATATTTGAAATTATTATTTTGGCAAATCTTTATCTGTATACCCATGCTAGCTGCATAGATAAAGCCCTTGAATATACAAATAGTAGAAAGAATATGAGATGCTCATATGATGAGTATCATGAAACTCATATTTGTAATACTGTATATTCTAAACGGTTCCTAGTCGATTCAGCCGCCACTAAGAAGGATATAGGCCGCTCGAGTTAGAGACTAGTATCTGCGATGTGAGTACCATGTTTCATTGGTAGGGGACATTGTGATGTCCGAACATGCAGATAGGTGCTCCTTGTAGAGTGCACTGAACAACCCTCCATAAAAGGACTTTCCAAGTGGTTCTCACTTATCGAGTGGAAAAGTCCTGGTTTATGGTTGTACAGAATTAGTCCTTATGACCCGGGACAACATTGAGACTCTATGTGCTAGAATTACACTTTGACTTGTTTACCGACTCTTATGGGGTCATCAGGTGGCAAGGTTGGGTGTTCTGTCGAAACACATAGGAGTCGATGCATTGTAGTCGGGGATTCACCGCTTACCTTCGGGTATGGATATCCTATGTGTTATCATGTGTATGTAGATCGAAATCTCTGGCCAGAGTATGGTTGTAATTATGAAAGGTGTTTCATAGATTATACCATCGATGCAACTACGACATGACACATAGTATCGATTCATTGACAACTCTCGATAAACCAATGGTTGTCGAATCGATCGGGATATATGAGTTGAAGGGACCGTACTGTACGCTAACCATAATTGAATGGTTCTTGCAGGCACTATCATTTGATACCTAGGGAATCATGTAAGCGATGCTGCTAGGCGTTTAACATGATTGGTTGGGTACTATCAGACTTGAGTTCTGACGTTCTTGTTATCAAGGTGTTGATAAGTAAGAATGGAGCAATTGGGGTATGCTCGTATAAGGACATGTTTAGTCCGAATCACATGGAGATGTGAACCCACGGCTAGTCGTATCAATGAACCATTGAGGGCCACACAAGTACTAGCTTTCTAGATCCCGTTGAGAAGTAAAATAGTTCAATGTGTTGAACGGCTTATAAAGGAGTTTATAAGCGTAAAGAAAATTAGAAGTATGACTTCTATAAAGGAGAAAATAGTTCAATGTGTTGAACGACTTATAAATGAGTTTATAAGTGTAAGGAAAAATAGAAGTATGACTTCTATGAGAGAAATGTAAATTTTGATTTATGGAAGTGTTCCTAAATTAAAATTTGGCCAAGAGAATAATGCAATTGAAAATTGTGATTTTCATAAACATTATTATGGACTAAATAAATTAATTCAAGTGTTGAATTAATTAAACACTAGTGGACCTAGTAGAGTCCAAATAATTAAATTAATTCAAGTGTTGAATTAATTAAATTATATTGAGTCTTGTAGAGCTCAATTAAAATAATTATTTAACTAGTGGGACTTGGGTAAATTCAAGTAATGTTTAATTAGTCTCAAATGTGTTTGAGATAATTAAATTTAGTCCAAAGTTTTTAATTTGATTAAAAACTATATTATATGCATGCATGGGAGGTGAAGAGTTGGGGAATACTTTTGATTAAAATAATGGTTGGCATGCAACTTTTTGGATCAACTTTTTGCAACCCCAAGACTAGACTCTCCTCCCTCATTTTTACTTCACATGGCCGAAACTTGTATGCACTTTCTCTCAAGTTTTTCTCCATTTTTGTGTTCTTCAATTGTTGAAGAATACACACACTTTTCTTTGAAAAATCCTCTAATTTTTCAAGTGCAAAATTAGAGGGGATCTTCCTAGTTAGTGGTGGGCCTAATTTTGAAGGAAAGGAAGGAAAGCTTGTAGATCTTCTTCCATTCAAGAGCTAAGTTTTTAAATCTTAGTTGGAGCCATACATCAACCTCAAGAGGTTGATAGGTATACTTTGTTACACCCTATGAATGTTATTTTTGTGTGTTTTTGTATTTGTTGCACAAAGAAATGGGGTGGCCGAAATTTTTGATACAAAAATTTGTTTTTTAAACTTCCGTTGCACTTCCGGTCACCGTAACCGATCCCCTATCAATCTATACAGTCTGTCTCAGCCCTCCTCTGATCATATACCTCTGATCCAGACTCGGTTCTGATTCAGGCTTAACCATTACATGCTGCAATCAACTCAGATAACAAACAACATGTAATAGGGAAAGCGATAAATCATGCTAGCACACATCATGCAAGTCAACATTAATATAATTCTCATGCTAGCAATCACATGCAAGGAAAGAAAATTCAATCTACCCCGCTCATTCTCTTTTATCTCAATCTAAAGAATCTATCCTCTGACTATCTCAATCTAAAGGATCTATGGCTCTGATACCACCTGTTGTGGGGACCCGGACGCTGATCTGTCTTATTAATCATATTTGGGATTTGATTATCAATTAAGAAAAATTTTTAGACCCTGTTTTATCTTAATTGATAATCAAATCGCAAAGATGATTAATAAGACAGATCAGCGTCCGGGTCCCTTTCCGCGCATATGCGCGACCCCTACTGGCCCTCCCGCACATATGCGCCAACATCTTCGCGCATATGCGCCACTGGTTCTGGCCTTGCCGCGCATGTGCGCGCATTATCTCGCGCATGTGCGCGCAAGCCTCGGCCAGCTCCGCGCATGTGCGCCAATCCATACAGCGCATGTGCGCGGGGCTCTTTCTTGGCACACACCTTTACACATTTCTCATGTGTTCTAGTCCGATCCGTTCCGTCTATAATCATCTCGATTAATTCTATAAATCATTTCAGATTAATCTCAATTTACAGTAATCATATCCAAATCATTTCAGATTACGGTAATTAAATTCTCGGGCATTACAGTACTAAATGCTAACCGTGAACCCATAGCTCTGTGCAAACTGTTCCAAAACTCTGAAGTAAATCTAGGGTCACGATCAGACACGATCGACACTGGAACACCATGAAGTCTAACAATCTCTGCTATGTACTCTTCGGCATACTGGTTCATGGAATACGTCGTCTTGACTAGAAGAAAATGCGCTGACTTGGTCAACCGATCAACAATAACCCAAATGGAGTTAAAACCTTTCTTTGTTCTGGGAAGACCAGTCACGAAGTCCATCGTAATATGCTCCCATTTCCATTGAGGAATCGGCAATGACAACAATGTCCCAGCAGGTCTCTGATGCTCGATCTTCTCCTGCTGACAAGTTAGGCACTGATAAATAAACATGGCATTATCTTTCTTCATACCTGGCCACCAATAGAGTCTACGAAGATCCTGATACATCTTGGTACCACCTGGATGTATCGAATATGGCGCGGTATGTGCCTCTGTCAAGGCGTCTCGCCGAATATCATCACCAACAGGAATACAAATACGGCCTCTAAAAGTCAACAAACCATCTCCATTCAATCCAAACTCTGAATTACCTCTCTCCTCTGCTCTGGCTCTCAACTCTGTCAATTGTAAATCATTTACCTGCTCTCTACGGATCCTGTCCGTCAATGTAGCTCGAATGACCAATGCTGAAAAGCGAGCAATGGTTCATGGAACCACCAAAGCTATCTTTTCTCTCTGCAAGTCTAACAACAATGGCTTCTGAATCATAGCACTCAAAGAAGAACTCGACTTATGGCTCAAAGCATCCGCTACAACATTCGCCTTACCTGGGTGGTAACTTATAGTCACATCATAGTCTTTGACAAGCTCTAACCACCGTATCTGCCGCATATTGAGCTCTTTCTGGGAAAACAAATACTTCAAACTCTTGTGGTCCGTGAAAATTTCACACTTTTCGCCATATAAATAATGTCTCCATATTTTCAAGGCGAAAACCACAGCTGCCAGCTCCAAATCATGCGTAGGATAATTCTTCTCATAGTCCTTCAACTGACGAGAAGCATAGGCTATAACTTTTCCACGTTGCATCAGCACTGCACCAAGACCTTTCTTCGACGTGTCAGTAAAAACAACAAAATCCTCTGAACCACTGGGCAATGCAAGAACAGGAGCTGTCGTCAACTTATCTTTCAGCTCTTGGAATCCACTCTGAAATCATTGGACCACTCAAAATTCACAGTATTCCTCGTCAAATTGGTTAATGGCAGGGCAATCTTGGAAAAATCTGAAATGAAACGATGATAGTAGCCCGTCAAACAGAGAAAACTGCGTACCTCTGATACAGTGGTAGGGATAGGCCATTTCTGAATCGCCTCGATTTTCATAGGATCAACAGCTATACCATCCTTCGAAACAACATGGCCTAAGAAAGAAATCTGCTCCAACCAGAACTCACATTTCTTTAACTTAGCAAACAACCTCTTCTCTCTCAACAACTGAAGAAAAACTCTGAGGTGCTCTGAATGAAGCTCTTTGGTCTTGGAATAAATCAAAATGTCATCGATGAAAACAATGACAAAGCTATCCAAATATGGCTTGAACAAACGGTTCATAAGGTCCATGAAGACTGAAGGAGCATTTGTCAGACCAAAAGACATCACAAGGAATTCATAATGACCATAACTGTTCCGGAACGCCGTCTTAGGGATATCAGACTCCCTAACCTTCAACTGGTAATAGCCATATCGCAGATCAATCTTCAAAAATACTGTAGCCCCATGCAATTGGTCAAAAAGATCGTCTATCCGTGGCAACGAATACTTATTCTTGATAGTCACTTTGTTGATCTCTCTGTAATCAATACACAGCCGCAAAGTCCCATCTTTCTTCTTGACGAAAAGAACCGGAGCTCCCCAAGGCGAAGAACTCGGTCGAATAAAACCTTTATCCAAGAGATCCTGCAACTGCGTCTTCAACTCTTTCATCTCTGTTGGGCCATTCTATACGGAGCCTTAGAAATAGGAACCGTACCCGGAACTAAATCAATCACAAACTCCACATCTCTGTCCGGCGGCAAACCCGGCACATCATCCTCAAAAACATCAGGGAACTCTCTCACCACATCAATAACATCAATATTCAACTTAATCATTCTATCCACATCCACAATCGAAGCAAAAAACCCATCACCACCTCTACACAACAACTTCTTAGCCTCAAGACAAGAAATAAAAGGAAGGATCAGCGAAGTACCTGCACTGGCGAGCATACATTCCCTATTGCCATCATCTGCAAATTTCATCGTCTTAGCAACGCAATCAATCACTGCACGATAGGTTGATAGCCAATCCATGCCAAGTATAATATCAAACGCAACCATCGGAATAACAATCAAGTCGGCATATACCACTCGCTCATCAATTTGAACAGAGCACGCATACACAATAGATGTCGGGCACAACACATCCCCCGAAGGCAATACAACATTAAACTGGAGGGGAATATGTGGGGACCCGGACGCTAATCATGTTCTTAATCATCATTGGGCCTTACATTTCTCCCCCTCTTAGATCTGAGTTCGTCCTCGAACTCGCAAGTAATCACTTCAGATATATCAGAAGAAATGTATCCAGAGTTTAAATCAGAAACTCATCTCAGTAAATCTGTTCTGAAATTTCAATTCTCATATCAAGTTCTATTTCTGAAAATAGCTCTGATAAAATCAATCTCGCAATACTGGTTATACAACATCTGTATATACCCATCTAACAGTTCGTAGCATCTCAACACTATCAGCTGTTATTAAGTCTATTTATCTCAATCAAAGATATATTCGATCTTTGATCTCAGATACCAACAGTCATCATCCGACATTGGCATATTCAGTCTATTTCTTATGAGCTATTCTCATTTTCTTCTGAATTAGCTTCATCTTTTCAGTCATATCTCTGATCATGTCAGGTCGAATCTCAGGAACCTCAGAGATATCATTCCAATAAAGAGGTAATCTGTACTTCTTAACGTATAACGTGTCTAATAGTGTCATTCCCATACTCATTTAATATCTGTTGTGGTATAAAAACTCACAACATGGCAATAAATCCTGCCAAGTAGTGTTAAAATTAAGCATTACAGCTTTCAGCATATCCTCCGAAATCCGGATAATCCACTCTGCCTGTCCGTCAGGTAGTGAATACTAGTCAGTATTCAGATACATTCTAGTATCTAACTCTTATGGTACATTCTGTCCAACGTGCAAAATCAACCAAAATCACGGTCTAATATACTCAACTCTCAATACTCCGTGTAATCTAATTACTTTTCTGACAGAATCTCAGTAATATATCATATTTGTAAATCTTCATGTACGGTTTAACACTCGCAGACTGGGTCAGTCTGTCATTCCTAACTCAATCAATACTCAATTTCCGAAAGGAATGTAGTAACTTCATCACGATATCCTTGGAAATGTAATCTCATTTCCATTCAGGAACCGACAAGTTACATAACCAATCTCTTGGTTTGTCTTCTTTCTATCTTTATCTGTCTGTCGTTCAGACATTTCAGTACAAACTCTGCCATATCTAATCTCATCTGTTTCTATCAAAACATTTTCTGCTATCAGATGCCTACTGAATCAAGTATTGCACCCTTCTGACAATTCTGCCATTTCACATTCGAAATATCGGGCACAACAAATCAGTTATTAAAATACAATACAGTATTACTGTAATGCCCGAGGAATTTATCCCGTTAATTCGAAATGAGTTAGCGATGATTATTATAATCAATTGGTGATAATCGATTTGATTATAGACGAAACAGATCGGACCGGAAAAGACGAGAAAATACATCAAATAATGAGAAGGGCCGAAGCCATGGCGCACGTGCGCGAAGAAATGCGCGCATATGCACGACATGTCCTGAAGGTTCGGCGCATATGCGCGACGTAGATGGCGCATATGCGCGGGAAGGACAGTAGGCTTGGCGCATATGCGCGAGAAAAGTGGCGCATATGCGCGAGAAGGAAAAATGCTGGTTCTGAGAACTGGCGCATATGCGCGACTTTGGGCGCGCATATGCGCGAAACGTGCAGCACATGCACGACTCCACTTGCCTTACATGCGTTCGTGTATGTATATATATATATATATAAAGGCACGAATTCTTTAGAATCAGAAAGAAGAAATCGAGAAAAAGGTTTGAGAAAAGAATTGAAAAATCCTTACGCCTTTTGTGAGAAATCCGTCCGTCCGATTTTGAATCCGACTGCGGTACTGTGTTCCTATCGACTTAGGCTACAACTGGACGTAAGTTTTGCTACGTTTTGATATGTTTTGAAAATATGGTATTGTCAGAATCTGATATGATTCATATATGAGGTTCTTGTCATGTTAGACATCGTATAATCGAAACCGGATTGAAGAACAGATACCATATGAAATTGTTATGATGTTTAGAGTTGAGTTGATTGAGAATTGATATCAGGATTGGAGTATTATCGAGTATGAGATATTAGAATTAATATCTGATCGATATGGTATTGTTGGGTATATTGATATTATACCGTTATTCCATCGATATCGAATTAGGTTAAATATTGAGCAGAACAGATTTGATTCGAGTGGTGTATTGATATTATACTCCTCGATATTGTTCTTGTCAGATTGAGTATTGACAGGCTTCGAGTTCGAGACTTCGACAGAGTCAGAGTAACAGAAAGAAAGGTATAAATTAATGTTGAGTTGGGATTGCACAACTCGAGTGAGGTTTGACTCGAGTCTCCCTAAATCACATACTTTCAATTATTGCATTGATATTTGCAATTGTTGAGATTTATGATTGTAGTCTCTTGATTTATAGCCACTGCATGTAATGACTGCTGATTCGCTAGTCATTGATTGAGTTGCTTAGATACTGACTGTATGTATTGATTAATGAGTCGTTGAGTCATAGGCTGATTCGCCTAGTCACTGGCTGATTCGTCGGGTTATTGACTGATTCGTATTATTATAGGCTGATTCGCCTAGTCACCGGCTGATTCGTCTGGTGATTGACTGATTCGTCTAAACTTAAGCTGATTCGCTTAATTACAGGCTGAGTTGTCTGATTATGGGCTGATTCGCCTAATTACCGGCTGATTCGTCGGGTTATTGACTGAGTCGTCAACTCTGCGGCTGATTCGCCCAGACACTGATATATGAATTATATCGATGCCGTTTAGGGATTGATTCATTCCTATCGACTGAGATTCGATATAATACCTATATCCAGACATCGGGATCCCTAGGATAGAGTTGAGTCGAGTCTGAGACGACGCGTCAGTGGAGTCGAGTATGAGATGACGCGTCGGTTGAGTTGAGTCTGATATGACATGTTGATTTACATTGTTTATGCCATTCATGATTATTGAATGTTTGATATGAATTTATGTTTCTGATTTGAGACATATTATGAATACTTCTTATATGCTTTCGTATATGCTTTTATATGACTGCATGTTTACATTGTTTATACTGGGATATTTATATCTCACCGGAGTTATCCGGCTGTTGTCTTGTTTTGTATGTGTGCATGACAACAGGTGGGGCTGGATCAGGGTCAAGAAGAGGATGAGAGAAGATTAGATAGCGTGGAGATCCGGGCTTCGAAGCAACATAGGATTCAGCACTGATATGTAGTTGAACCTAGTTGAATTCTTGTAGATAACACAAGATTTGTATGTTCATGTTTAATATGTAATTTGATTAAATTACATTACGTTTCCGCTTTGTATTAAAAAAAAAATTAATAATTTTAGACCCTGTTTTATAATTGATTAATTAGTCCCCAATGATGATTAAGAACATGATTAGCGTCCGGGTCCCCACAACAGGTGGTATCAGAGCTGTAGGTACCAGAACTGTAGATTCTTGAGATTGAGATAGAAGCTAGTGAGCGGGGTAGAATGTGTTTCTTTCCTTGCTTATGATTGCTAGCATTCTTTACTGCTTTATATAATACATGTTACTTAACTTATCTGATTTGATTTTGTAATATGTATTATTTGAAATGAATTCGAACCGATCCTCGATCAGCAGTAAGATGATCGGAGGAGAGACTGAATTGAAACAAATGTGTTGGATTGGATTACTAATCCTTTTGAGTTTCAGATATGCCTCTTAGACGAATTCCAGAACAGGGTAGTACATCGAATCCTCCAATGGATGTAACACCGACTCCAATGGAAACCTTGCTGAAGAGGTTTCAGTCATTCAAACCACCCACTCTGACGGGTACTGAGACATCAGTCGAGTGTGAGAGTTTGTTAGGTAGCATTGAGTTGCTGTTTGATTCACTGGAGTACAGTGATGAGCACCGGATTAAATTGATTGGACACCAGTTGCTGGATGTTGCACAAAGCTGGTGGATTACAATGAAGAGGGCCTTGGAGCAACGAGGTACGATTATTACTTGGGATGTGTTTAAAACTGAGTTTTATCAGAGATTTTTCCCAATATCGTACAGAAAAGACAATGGAGCGGAGTTTGCCAATTTGAGACAGGGTCAGCTGAACATTGAAGAATATGTGACCAAGTTCTCTACCTTGTTGAAGTTTGCTCCTCATGTGTCTGAAAATGACAAAACCGTTGCTGATCAGTTCATCAATGGCTTGAATCCCGATATTTTTACATTGGTGAACACAGGACGACCGAATAACTTTGCTGATGCCATGAATAGAGCAAAGGGCGCTGAAGCAGGCCTGATAAGGCAGAGAGGAGCTGAATTTGTTCCTCCAGTGTCGAGACCACCGCAACCACCTCCCCGATTCGAGAGTGGCAGTAGCAGTGGTGGAACGAAAGATTTTGTGAAGGCTAGAGGAAAGCAGTTTAAGAAGTCTGGCGGTAGTTCTTCTAGCTCTAGTGGTTCTCAGCAGAGTTATACTGGTGTTTACTGCGGAAATTGTGGAGGGAGACATTCCACTGAGCACTGCCAAGGAGTACTTGGTAGTTGTCACTTCTGCAAACAACAGGGACATTTTGCCAGAGTATGTCCACAGAGGGATTCCCAAAGATTCCAGGGAGCTGAATCCGCGGGATCTGTGGCACAGTGGAGTAAACGATCAGCTGCCGTTCCTTCATTTCAGCCAGCACCATCTCAGTCACAGCAGAGGCCTGGAGGAAGCCAGACAGTTGGCCAGCCTCCTAGACAGCAGGCCAGAGTATTTGCTTTGACCGAGGAGCAGGCTCAGGAAGCACCAGATGATGATGTTGCAGGTAACTGATTTGTTTGATTATCCTGCATATGTATTGAGGAATACCGGTGCTTCACATACTATTATTTCTGAAAGACTTGCATTGATGTATGCATTATTCGTTGAGTCCCTATTTACTATAGTATTTGTTTATGTTCCTTTGGGAAAAGATCTTTTATCAGCGATTTCTGTTAGATCTTGTATACTACAGTAGGATGAGAATGAGATCGAGTTAGATCGTGTAGTAGCTTGTGTTGTACTGGTGTTCTATGATTTTGGAACTGCATTACTAATATTGATATGCTGATCAAGTACGAAGCTACCATAGATTAATTCCAGAAGATGGTAAGAATCAGACCTGAGATGATCAAGAGATGAATATTGTACGATAAGAATTCTAGACTGAGAATTCCTTTGATATTCGTACTAGCTATGACTCGATTATTACACTAAGGAGCAGAATGACACCTTATGTATTCAGTTGATTTACTGAAGTTGAGTCTATCATTGGATGATTTACCCATGATAAGAAAGTTCTCGATGTTTTCTCTGATAAGACTTCAGATCCGATTCCAATCAGAGAGATTGGTTTTAGTCTTGAACTGATCTTAGAAATTTTTGAAATTTTGAATCCTGATTGAGACAGATAGTAGACAATAAAGATTATATTGTACAGTCCGAACCAGAGCTGATTTAGAATCGATAGCAGTTTAAAAAGCTGATTAGAATATTTAGAACTCAATATCGATAGTCAGAACAGAGTGTCGATCAGAGTAACAGATATGTGATTTTGTATTTTGTATGAGATTGATTGTTCTGTGATATCAGATGTGTCAGAATTGTACAGCAAAGCTTGATAGTGATAGTTAGAGCCGAATACCAGGTAGGTATTTCTTCTTTAATTTATGTTATTGACTGATTTGTGTATATCAAATAGTTCGAATCATAAAGAACAGATATTGTCAGAAGCTTACAGTCATGGATTCAGTGTTCAGTCTGATGATTGAGACTGTATTGTATTCGAACAAATAGTTGTGATATAGACAGATGAGATCAGTTATAACAAAAATGTATTGAAATGTTGGCAGAAATTGTACTGATATGTCTAAATCGCTAACAGAAAAGATAGAAAGATAGAACTCAGAAGATTTATTACAGAACTGTATAGTTCTAAATAGAAATGAGAGTACATTTCTATGGCTTTCGTAATGAAATTACCGCAATTTTCTTCAGATTGAGATATGATATAATTGTGATTGACAGATTGTTCAATCTATATCTATCAGTTTGTACCAGATAACGTACAAACATGACCAAATTACACAGATCGATGTCAGAAAAGTGGTCAGAAAGATCAGAATGCCATAGTAGATTATGTCAGATTGTAATGTTGCTTGAGTTTGTATTCGTGATAGAATATATCATGAACTCTCTCTTAGATTGTTTTACAGATTGACAGGCAGTCAGAATGGGTTATCCAGCTAGTGGAAGACCTTGGCACAGCTTTAGTGCTGGATGTTAGCACTATGCAGCTTTAGTGCTGGATGTTAACACTAATTGATATGATTTAATATCACTGCGTGATAATAGTTATTAGTTTATCAGATGAGTAATGAGATAGTTATAGACAAGACAGTATACGATGAGTACTACAGATCTCATTTGAAGACAATTCGAAGGAAGATGAAGATAGTTCAGAATGGACAGATTTAAGAAACCAACGTCGGATGATGACGATTGGTATTCGAAGCTGACGATTGTAGATTTCTTTGATAACAGCAGATGGTACGGATATGTGATGAACTAGGATTGGTTTATACGGATGTTGTATAACCAACATGGCAAGATCTATCAGAAGGATTGGAGAAGTATTATGATATTATACTTAGGAAATTCGTATTCCAGACTGGAATCAGATATTTGAGTTTTGGTTTAAACTCTGTTATGCATTTCTTCTGATATCTCTGAATTGATTGTTTATGAGTTCGGGGACGAACTCAAATCTAAGAGGGGGAGAAATGTAATGCCCGAGGAATTTATCCCGTTAATTCGAAATGAGTTAGCGATGATTATTATAATCTATTGGTGATAATCGATTTGATTATAGACGAAACAGATCGGACCGGAAAAGACGAGAAATTACATCAAATAATGAGAAGGGCCGAAGCCATGGCGCACGTGCGCGAAGAAATGCGCGCATATGCGCGACATGTCCAGAAGGTTCGGCGCATATGCGCGACGTAGATGGCGCATATGCGCGGGAAGGACAGTAGGCTTGGCGCATATGCGCGAGAAAAGTGGCGCATATGCGTGAGAAGGAAAAATGCTGGTTCTAAGAACTAGCGCATATGCGCGACTTTGGACGCGCATATGCGCGAAACGTGCAGCACATGCACGACTCCACTTGCCTTACATGCGTTCGTGTATGTATATATATATATATATATATTTATATATATATATATATATAAAGGCACGAATTCTTTAGAATCAGAAAGAAGAAATCGAGAAAAAGGTTTGAGAAAAGAATTGAAAAATCCTTACGCCTTTTGTGAGAAATCCGTCCGTCCGATTTTGAATCCGACTGCGGTACTGTGTTCCTATCGACGTAGGCTACAACTGGACGTAAGTTTTGCTACGTTTGGATATGTTTCGAAAATATGGTATTGTCAGAATCTGATATGATTCATATATGAGATTCTTGTCATGTTAGACATCGTATAATCGAAACCGGATTGAAGAACAGATACCATATGAAATTGTTATGATGTTTAGAGTTGAGTTGATTGAGAATTGATATCAGGATTGGAGTATTATCGAGTATGAGATATTAGAATTAATATCTGATCGATATGGTATTGTTGGGTATATTGATATTATACCGTTATTCCATCGATATCGAATTAGGTTAAATATTGAGCAGAACAGATTTGATTCGAGTGGTGTATTGATATTATACTCCTCGATATTGTTCTTGTCAGATTGAGTATTGACAGGCTTCGAGTTCGAGACTTCGACAGAGTCAGAGTAACAGAAAGAAAGGTATAAATTAATGTTGAGTTGGGATTGCACAACTCGAGTGAGGTTTGACTCGAGTCTCCCTAAATCACATACTTTCAATTATTGCATTGATATTTGCAATTGATGAGATTTATGATTGTAGTCTATTGATTTATAGCCACTGCATGTAATGACTGCTGATTCGCTAGTCATTGATTGAGTTGCTTAGATACTGACTGTATGTATTGATTACTGAGTCGTTGAGTCATAGGCTGATTCGCCTAGTCACCGGCTGATTCGTCGGGTTATTGACTGATTCGTATTATTATAGGCTGATTCGCCTAGTCACCGGCTGATTCGTCTGGTGATTGACTAATTCGTCTAAACTTAATCTGATTCGCTTAATTACAGGCTGAGTTGTCTGATAATGGGCTGATTCGCCTAATTACCGGCTGATTCGTCGGGTTATTGACTGAGTCGTCAATTCTGCAGCTGATTCGCCCAGACACTAATATATGAATTATATCGATGCCGTTTAGGGATTGATTCATTCCTATCGACTGAGATTCGATATAATACCTATATCCAGACATCGGGATCCCTAGGATAGAGTTGAGTCGAGTCTGAGACGACGCGTCAGTGGAGTCGAGTCTGAGACGACGCGTCGGTTGAGTTGAGTCTGATATGACATGTTGATTTACATTGTTTATGCCATTCATGATTATTGAATGTTTGATATGAATTTATGTTTCTGATTTGAGACATATTATGAATATTTCCTATATGCTTTCGTATATGCTTTTATATGACTGCATGTTTACATTGTTTCTACTGGGATATTTATATCTCACCGGAGTTATCCGGCTGTTGTCTTGTTTTGTATGTGTGCATGACAACAGGTGGGGCTGGATCAGGGTCAAGAAGAGGATGAGAGAAGATTAGATAGCGTGGAGATCCGGGCTTCGAAGCAACATAGGATTCAGCACTGATATGTAGTTGAACCTAGTTGAATTCTTGTAGATAACACAAGATTTGTATGTTCATGTTTAATATGTAATTTGATTAAATTACATTACGTTTCCGCTTTGTATTAAAAAAAAAATAATAATTTTAGACCCTGCTTTATAATTGATTAATTAGTCCCCAATGATGATTAAGAACATGATTAGCGTCCGGGTCCCCACAATTACTTACCTGATATTCTGATCGATACTCTGTTCTGACTATCGATATCAAGTTCTAAACATTCTAATCAACTTTTTGAGCTTCTAACTTTTCAAAATCAGCTCTGGTTCGGACAATACAATATAATCTCCATTGTCTACAATCTGTCCCAAACACATATTCAGCATAACATCAATATTCAATCAGATTCAAAACATACTAAACTCATAAACCGCAACTGTCTGACACTGATGTCAACCTCAGCTGACTAATCACGGTTTAACTCTGTTAAAATCAACTGATGTATCATCTTCAGATATAAAATCCCTGAACACAATCTGTCTCAATCAGGATTCACCATTTCAACAGTTCCTAATGTCAGTTCAAGGCTAAAATCAATCTCTCTGTTTGGAATCAAATTTGAAGTCTTATCTGGGGAAAACGTTAATAACTTTCTTATCATTAGTAAATTAGCCAATGATAGACTCGACTTCAGTAAATCAACTGAATACATAAGGAGTTACTCTACTCCTTTCTGTAATAATCGAGTCATAGCTAGTACGAATATCAAAGAAATTCTCAGTCTAGAATTCTTATCGTACAATATTCATCTCTTGGTCATCTCAGGTCTGATTCTCACCATCTTCTGGAACTAATCTATGGTAGCTCTGTACTTGATCAGCATATCAATATCAGTAATGCAGTTCCAAAATCATAGAACACCAGTACAATACCATCTACCACACAATCTAACTCGATCTCATTCTTATCCTACTGTAGTATATGTTAGAGTAGGTGCCCGTCGAGCCAAGGGTTGGCCGAGTGTTCACGATGAAACTCTATGTATAAACAATCTTTATATTAATAATATTTGAATTTATTATATTGGCGCATCTTTATCTGTATACCCATGCTAGTTGCATAGATAAAGTCCTTGAATATACAAATAGTAGAAAGAATATGAGATGCTCATATGATGAGTATCATGAAACTCATATTTGGAATATTGTATATTCTAAATGGTTCCTAGTCGATTCAGCCGCCACTAAGAAGGATATAGGCCGCTCGAGTTAGAGACTAGTATCTGCGATGTGAGTACCATGTTTCATTGGTAGGGGACATTGTGATGTCCGAACATGCAGATAGGTGCTCCTTGTAGAGTGCACTGAACAACCCTCCATAAAAGGACTTTCCAAGTGGTTCTCACTTATCGAGTGGAATAATCCTAGTTTATGGTTGTACACCATTAGTCCTTATGACCCGGGACAACATTGAGACTCTATGTGCTAGAATTACACTTTGGCTTGTTTACCGACTCTTATGCGGTCATCAGGTGGCAAGGTTGGGTGTTCTGTCGAAACATATAGGAGTCGATGCATTGTAGTCGGGGATTCACCGCTTACCTTCGGGTATGGATATCCTATGTGTTCTCATGTGTATGTAGATTGAAATCTCTTATCAGAGTATGGTGGTAATTATGAAAGGGGTTTCATAGATTACACCATCGATGCAACTACAACATGACACATAGTATCGATTCATTGACAACTCTCGATAAACCAATGGTTGTCGAATCGGTCGGGATATATGAGTTGAAGGGACCGTACTGTACGCTAACCATAATCGAATGGTTCTTGCAGGCACTATCATTTGATACCTAGGGAATCATGTAAGCGATGTTGCTAGGCGTTTAACATGATTCGTTGGGTGCTGTCAGACTTGAGTTCTGACGTTCTTGTTATCAAGGAGTTGATAAGTAAGAATGGAGCAATTGGGGTATGCTCATATAAGGACATGTTTAGTCCGAATCACATAGAGATGTGAACCCACGGCTAGTTGTATCAATGAACCATTGAGGGCCACACAAGTGCTGGCTTTCTAGATCCCGTTGAGAAGTAAAATTAGTTCAATATGTTGAACGACTTATAAATGAGTTTATAAGTGTATAAAAAAAAATAGAAGTATGACTTCTATGAGAGAAATGTAAATTTTAATTTATGGAAGTGTTCCTAAATTAAAATTTGGCCAAGTGAATAATGTATTTGAAAATTGTGATTTTCATAAACATTATTATGGACTAAATTAAATTAATTCAAGTGTTGAATTAATTAAACACTAGTGGACCTAGTAGAGTCCAAATAATTACATTAATTCAAGTGTTGAATTGATTAAATTATAGTGAGTCTTGTAGAGCTCAATTTAAATTAATTATTTAACTAGTGAGACTTGGGTAAATTCAAGTAATGTTTAATTAGTCTCAAATATGTTTGAGATAATGAAATTTAGTCCATGGTTTTTATTTTGATAATAAACCATATAATATGCATGCATGGGAGGTGAAGGGTTGGAGACAACTTTTGCAACTATCAAGGCTTGGCTTGCTACTTTTGTCTCTACTTTTTTGCAAGTCCAAGACAAGTCTCCCTTCCCCCCATTCTAGCACACAATGGCCGAAATTCTCATAACAATTCTCTAAAGTTTTCTCTCAATTTTTCTCTTCAAGTGTTGAGGAAGAAAAATACTTCTCCTTGGAAAATCCTTTTATTTTTCTAGTGCAAAATAAAAGGAGTTCTAGTTTGCTAGTGGTGGGCCTAATTTTGAAGGAAAGATTCAAGAACAAGGTGAAGCTTGTAGATTGTCTTGCCATCAAGAGCTTAGTTGTATATCAACTAAGTTGGAGCCATCATCAACCTCAAGAGGTTGATAGATAACTATTTCTAAACACACTATGAATGTCATTTTTGTGTTTTATTGTATTTCCTACACAAATCTTGAGGTGGCCGAAATTTATATGCTAAAATCGAAAATTTTTGTGCTTCCGTTGCGTTTCCGGCTGACGTAACCGGTCCGTTTTCAAGTGGTATACGAGCTATGGTTACGTTTTTGTGTAGCAAATACAAGATATTATGTTGAGATCGATTTCTAACCGCATGAGTGTATTTTTGCAAAAAAAATACGAAGGCCTTTTTGGGGACATTTCGGGCAGCATGTTGCTGCCCGTGTCGGGCAGCTCGGGCTGCCCGAGGGGCTGCCCGTTTCGGGCAGCAGGCTGCCCGAACGCCCCTTTTTTAAAAATAAAAAAAAAAAATTTTTGTTGCCGGAATCCGGCGACGGAGCTCCGGCGACGGCGATGACGACTAGGGTTTTCCAAAAGTGTTTTGGATTATCAAAGTGTCATGAGCCTTGAGTTGTTGGGCCATTAGATGGCTAACATGTTTGTGATTTTAAATGGGCCAAAACGGTTTTTGGTGAAAAATAATTTTTAGGACCCTTAAGTTTAAAATTACAAAAGTTGCAAATATTTTCTCATGAAATAAATATTTTAAGTTGGGCTTTAAATATTTATAGTAAATGGTGATTTACAAGAAATTCGGTTATAAATAAATTAATTTGAAAGTAGACAAAGGTGTTTGTATACTTTGTTAACTTAGTTTATAATCGTGGCGGTTAGTGATTGGATCAAGATATATAATATTGGATCAATTAATTATTGTGATAATTAATTGATGGTGTATGATATGTGATATTATGCATGAAGGATGATCAAAAGCCCAAGCCCAATTTGCAAGGTGTATGCTAGGATATTTTGTGTTGAATGATTGTAATAATTATCAATTCATAAAGAGGGCTTGGTTTATGGCCCGTTCCCACCCCATGAGATGTATCCCTATTTGCCATGGATATTTATTTGTAAATATTAGTATAGTGGATGATCAAGATTGGAAGATGGTGGCCATGATGATTATGAAGATAGAAGACATGTAAATATTGGAAGCTTATGTAATAGTTGCATTTCCATCCCGTGCATTTCCCTAGGATTGGACCTAGGCCCGTGTTTAGCTCACACGGTCCGTTAGTATTGGGGCGATTGATCATCCTTGTTTGTTTACTGTTTATAATATATGCATGATATGTTATAAATAATGAGTATGTGCGTTATTATTATGATAATAACCAAGTTGCATGAATCCGGCAAACATACGATCAAACATGGCGAGCTTTTAAATAAAATTAATGATGATACCTTTTCAAAATTAAAAACCCTCATTTTGAATAAGATTCAAAATTAATATCAAGCCCGAAAAGAGGAATTATAAATTTGTTTATAATTTCCTTGTCTTCCATCGACAATGGGTGCATGATGAACGCTACCCGTACTCGGGGCTCGGCTCATATTATTGGGGGAGCTTTGGGTGCCGGAAAGCTGTGACATCCATTGACATGGTGATGTGAACTACGTGGAACTCCCATGATTTCGGCTCATATTATTGGGGGAACTCATGGCGACCGTCCATTAAGGTTCAACATCGATGGGTAAGGCTTGACACGTGAAGATGAACGACGTCATATTATTGGCTCCTAATCAAACGTGAGACAAAAGTTTACGTAGAGGGTTGCATTGTGATGCAATTGGAAACTACCTTTTAGGAATTGTGATTGGCTGATATTATTCGGGATCATAATTCGCTAATTGGACCTTACGTACCTACTGAGGAAAAGAGTTTCCCGTTTTCACTAGAGGGTAGTGAAAGATGTCAAAACAGTGGGAGCAAATATTTATGAAGTAAAAGTCCATACTTTATATCTTACTAAATATTTTAAAATAGTCATTAACATTTATCTGTTTACTTTTCAGTACTATTTGACAATGTCTTCAATTCGCAATCCGCTTTCTGCCATACTCGAAAAACATGTGTTAACCGGACCTAACTACCTCACTTGGCTAAGAAATCTGAAAATTGTCTTGAACTCGGAAAAGATTGCATATACACTAAAGGAGTCGCCCCCTGATAAGGCTCCGACTGACTGCACTCCTGAGGAATTGCAGACCTACAAGAATTGGTGTGACCATGACTTGAAGGCCAAGTGTTATATGCAGGCTTCTATGAATGATGAGCTGCAGAGGCGTTTTGAGGGTGCAAAGAGTGCTGCTGACATTCATTTGCACCTCAAGGAGCTATTTGGTGAGCAGACTCGGCCTCTTAGGCATGCTACCGTCAAGGAGCTAATCACTTTGCGCATGCGAAATGGGGCCTCGGTCCATGAGCATGGCCTAAAGTTGATTGGACTCATGGACAAGCTTGTTGGCATAGATTTGATGTTGCCTTCGGAGTTGACCACCGACGTGTTGCTGTTATCGCTGCCTAGCTCGTTTGATCCTTTTGTGGTGAATTTCAATATGAACAAGATGGAACCGACCCTTGAGGAGTTGGTGAACATACTTGTGACTTTTGAGTCCACCATCAAGAAAGAGAAGTCGGTTCTTTATGTGGGTTCTTCATCTGGTACGAAGACCGATCCACGTGGAAAGAGGAAGAAGCGTTCTTTCCAACGTCCCAAGAAGAACGTGCCCTTGAAGAGGCAAGCTCCGAGCCCCGTTGTGGTAGCTACACCAGATAAAGCTAACAAGACTGTTGATGTTTGTCATCACTGCAAGAAGCCTGGACATTGGAGGCGTAATTGCAAGGAATATCTTGCCCATAAGGGTTCTGGAAAGGGTATGTTCTATATTGAAGTAAACATTTCAATTAACTCTACTTCTTGGGTATTGGATACCGGCTGTGGCTCACATCTCTGTAATGATTTGCAGGTGATGGGAAGAAGTAGGAGGCTCCGGGAAGGTGAGACCTTCTTGAGGATGGGCAATGGAGCAAGAGTTGCTGCCAAGGCTGTTGGAGATGTTTACTTGCATTTGAACAATGATTTTAAGTTTGTTTTGAGAGATGTTTTGTTTGTACCAGATTTGGTGAAAAACATTATTTCCATTTCTATGTTGGACAAAGATGGATTTTCTTGTTTATTTAGCAAAGGTGTTTGCAACATTTACAAGAACGAATGTTTAATTGGTACCGGAGAACTTGAAAACGATCTCTACACCTTAAAATTGAAAGATATCCCACTTAACAATGTCCAAGCTGAAACAACAACAAACAAGCGCAAACAAGATACTCTAAATTCGACACAATTATGGCATGCTCGATTAGGACATATTTCCCTAAGAAGGATGAACAAGCTAGTGGGAGTGGGCATGTTTGATATGTCCGATATTAATGCTCTCACGACTTGTGAATCCTGTCTGAAAGGAAAGATGACCAAGATTCCATTTAAGGGCCATGTGGAGCGAGCCAAAGGGTTATTGGATTTGATCCATACCGACGTGTGCGGTCCGCTTAGCATCACTACTAAGCATGGACATGCCTACTTCATCACCTTTACCGATGAATTTTCGAGGTATGGGTATGTGTATTTGATGAAATACAAGTCTGAAGCCTTTGAAATGTTCAAAGAATTCAGAAGTGAAGTAGAGAAGCAATTGGGACGAAGCATCAAGGCACTTCGATCGGATCGAGGTGGTGAGTACTTGAGTGCCGAGTTCCAAGAGTATCTTAGGGAGAATGGGATTCTCTCACAGTGGACTCCGCCTGCTACACCACAGTTGAATGGTGTTTCGGAGCGTCGTAACCGGACTTTGATGGACATGGTTCGGTCTATGATGGGGTTCACGGAGTTGCCGCCATCATTTTGGGGATATGCGCTTGAGACAGCGGCACTGTTGTTGAACAATGTCCATTCAAAAGCAGTTGACAAGACTCCATATGAGATATGGATGGGAAAGCCACCCAAATATTCTTATCTTAGAATATGGGGGTGCCCTGCTTATGTGAAGCAGGTAGTGGGAGATAAATTGGATAGTCGATCCATTTTATGTTACTTTGTGGGATATCCAAAGAATTCGGTTGGATACTACTTCTATCATCCCCAAGAAACAAAAGTGTTTGTTTCTAGGAATGCAACCTTTTTGGAACAGGAATTTCTATTGGATAGAAAAGGGGAGATGATAGAACTCGAAGAAGTTCGAGAGACACCCACAATTATAGAACCCACACCCGAAGAGCCAAGAGAGGAAATACAAGCTCCTAGAAGATCCGAGAGAGTCTCGAGACCACCTATGAGGTATGGTCTGCTTCTTGAAGAGGACCATGATGAGCCTAACCTAGGATGTGATCCAAGGACCTTCAAGGAAGCATTATCTTATGCCGATTCATCCAAGTGGCTTGAAGCAATGGAATCTGAGATGAATTCCATGCATTCGAACCAAGTGTGGAATCTCGTGGATCCACCTGAGGGAATTGTTCCCATAGGGTGCAAATGGATTTACAAGAGGAAACTTGGGGCGGATGGGAAGGTATTGACCTTCAAGGCACGATTGGTGGCAAAAGGATATACTCAAAGACAAGGAGTTGACTTTGAGGAAACCTTTTCTCCAGTTGCAATGTTCAAGTCCATAAGGATTTTGCTAGCCATAACCGCATGGTATGACTATGAGATATGGCAGATGGATGTTAAGACAGCCTTTCTTAATGGGGATATTAAGGAAGAGATTTACATGTCTCAACCCGAAGGGTTTACATCTATCGGAAGTGAGCATATGGTATGCAAACTTCAAAGATCTATTTATGGTCTAAAGCAAGCATCTAGGAGTTGGAACCTTAGATTCGATAGTACAATCAAAGAGTTTGATTTTACTAAGAATCCTGAGGAACCCTGTGTGTATAAGAAGGTCAGTGGGAGTGCTGTGACATTCTTGGTGTTGTATGTTGATGACATTCTACTCATTGGGAATGATGTAGGAATGTTGCAATCAACTAAGATATGGTTAGCAAGCAAGTCCTCAATGCAAGACTTGGGTGAAGCATCTTTTGTATTGGGAATACAGATCTATAGAGATAGATCAAAAAGATTGCTTGGTCTCACCCAGTCCACATACATTGATACCATCCTGAAGCGGTTCTGGATGGATGAGTCCAAGAGAGGACATCTACCAATGTGTCATGGCGTGTCCCTATCCAAGTCCATGTCTCCCAAGACTGATGAAGAGATAGTGGCGATGACACGCATTCCATATGCATCTGCAATTGGTAGCATCATGTATGGGATGATATCTACACGTCCTGACGTGGCCTTCGCACTAAGTGTAGTGAGTAGATATCAATCGAACCCTGGTCTTCCACATTGGAAAGCTGTGAAAGACATACTCAGGTACTTGAGGAGGACCAATAAATTGTTCTTGGTCTATGGGGGTTGAGAACTAAAATTGGAAGGTTATACCGACTCTAGCTTCCAAAGCGATATTGATGACTCAAAGTCAACCTCTGGATTCATATTCATGCTCAATGGTGCTGCTGTCTCTTGGAAGAGTTCCAAGCAAGACAGTACAGCGGATTCCACCACTGAGGCAGAATACATTGCTGCATCAGCTGCAGCAAAGGAGGCAGTTTGGATAAGGAATTTCGTCCAAGAGTTGGGCGTCAATCCTAATGGAGTTGCTCCTGTCTCTGTGTTTTGTGACAACACGGGAGCGATTGCTCAAGCAAAGGAGCCGAGGTCTCATCAGAAGTCCAAACACGTATTGAGAAAGTACCACATCCTCAGAGAGATCGTGGAAAGAGGAGATGTCATGATTGACAAAGTCGACTCCGCAGATAATGTTGCCGATCCACTAACTAAGCCTTTACCAGGACCATCATTCGAGAAGCATCGCGAATCAATGGGTCTGAAGTATATGGGTAGTTGGCTCTAGTGCAAGTGGGAGATTGTTAGAGTAGGTGCCCGTCGAGCCAAGTGTTGGCCGAGTGTTCACGATGAAACTCTATGTATAAACGATCTTTATTTTAATAATATTTGAATTTATTATATTGGCACATCTTTATCTGTATACCCATGCTAGTTGCATAGATAAAGTCCTTGAATATACAAATAGTAGAAAGAATATGAGATGCTCATATGATGAGTATCATGAAACTCATATTTGGAATACTATATATTCTAAACGGTTCCTAGTCGATTCAGCCGCCACTAAGAAGGATATAGGCCGCTCGAGTTAGAGACTAGTATCTGCGATGTGAGTACCATGTTTCATTGGTAGGGGACATTGTGATGTCCGAACATGCAGATAGGTGCTCCTTGTAGAGTGCACAGAACAACCCTCCATAAAAGGACTTTCCAAGTGGTTCTCACTTATCGAGTGGAATAGTCCTAGTTTATGGTTGTACACCATTAGTCCTTATGACCCGGGACAACATTGAGACTCTATGTGCTAGAATTACACTTTGGCTTGTTTACCGACTCTTATGGGGTCATCAGGTGGCAAGGTTGGGTGTTCTGTCGAAACATATAGGAGTCGATGCATTGTAGTCGGGGATTCACCGCTTACCTTCGGGTATGGATATCCTATGTGTTCTCATGTGTATGTAGATTGAAATCTCTGATCAGATTATGGTGGTAATTATGAAAGGGGTTTCATAGATTACACCATCGATGCAACTACAACATGACACATAGTATCGATTCATTGACAACTCTCGATAAACCAATGGTTGTCGAATCGGTCGGGATATATGAGTTGAAGGGACCGTACTGTACGCTAACCATAATCGAATGGTTCTTGCAGGCACTATCATTTGATACCTAGGGAATCATGTAAGTGATGTTGCTAGGCGTTTAACATGATTCGTTGGGTGCTATCAGACTTGAGTTCTGACGTTCTTGTTATCAAGGAGTTGATAAGTAAGAATGGAGCAATTGGGGTATGCTCATATAAGGACATGTTTAGTCCGAATCACATGGAGATGTGAACCCACGGCTAGTTGTATCAATGAACCATTGAGGGCCATACAAGTGCTGGCTTTCTAGATCCCGTTGAGAAGTAAAATTAGTTCAATATGTTGAACGACTTATAAATGAGTTTATAAGTGTATAAAAAAAAATTAGAAGTATGACTTCTATGAGAGAAATGTAAATTTTAATTTATGGAAGTGTTCCTAAATTAAAATTTGGCCAAGTGATTAATGTATTTGAAAATTGTGATTTTCATAAACATTATTATGGACTAAATTAAATTAATTCAAGTGTTGAATTAATTAAACACTAGTGGACCTATTAGAGTCCAAATAATTACATTAATTAAAGTGTTGAATTGATTAAATTATAGTGAGTCTTGTAGAGCTCAATTTAAATTAATTATTTAACTAGTGGGACTTGGGTAAATTCAAGTAATGTTTAATTAGTCTCTAATATGTTTGAGATAATTAAATTTAGTCCATGGTTTTTATTTTGATAATAAACCATATAATATGCATGCATGGGAGGTGAAGGGTTGGAGACAACTTTTGCAACTATCAAGGCTTGACATGCTACTTTTGTCTCTACTTTTTTGCAAGTCCAAGACAAGTCTCCCTTCCCCCCATTCTAGCACACAATGGCCGAAATTCTCATAACAATTCTCTCAAGTATTTTCTCAATTTTTCTCTTCAAGTGTTGAAGAAGAAAAATACTTCTCCTTGAAAAATCCTTTTATTTTTCTAGTGCAAAATAAAAGGGGTTCTAGTTTGCTAGTGGTGGGCCTAATTTTGAAGGAAAGATTCAAGAACAAGGTGAAGCTTGTAGATTGTCTTGCCATCAAGAGCTTAGTTGTATATCAACTAAGTTGGAGCCATCATCAACCTCAAGAGGTTGATAGGTAACTATTTCTAAACACACTATGAATGTCATTTTTGTGTTTTATTGTATTTCCTACACAAATCTTGAGGTGGCCGAAATTTATATGCTAAAATCGAAAATTTTTGTGCTTCCGTTGCGTTTCCGGCCTCCGTAACCGGTCCGCTTTCAGTATACAAGATATAACAGAAATCACTGATACAAGATATTTTCCCAAAAGAAAAGAAACCAATACCACAGTAAATAGGGACTCAACAAATAATGCATACATCAATGCAAATCTTTCAGAAATAAAAGTATGTGAAGCACCGGTATCCCTCAATACATATGCAGGATAATCAAACAAATCAGTTACCTGCAACATCATCATCTGGTGCTTCCTGAGCCTGTTCCTCGGTCAAAGCAAATACTCTGGCCTGCTGTCTAGGAGGCTGGCCAACTGTCTGGCTTCCTCCTGGCCTCTACTGTGACTGAGATGGTGCTGACTGAAATGAAGGAAAGGCAACTGATCGTCTACTCCACTGTACTGCTGATCCAGATGGTTCATGTGAGGACCCGGACGCTAATCAAGTTCTTAATCATTATTGGGGCTAATTAATCAATTATAAAACAGGGTTTAATTTTTTTTTTTGAAATATAAAGCGGAAACGTAATGTAATTTACTCAAATTACATATTAAACATGAACATACAAATCTTGTGTTATCTACAAGAATTCAACTAGGTTCAACTACATATCAGTGCTGAATTCTATGTTGCTTCGAAGCCCGGATCTCCACGCTATCTAATCTTCTCTCATCCTCTTCTTGACCCTGATCCATCCCCACCTGTTGTCATGCACACATACAAAACAAGACAACAACCGGATAAGTCCGGTGAGAATTACATCCCAGTATAAACAATGTACACATGCAATCATATAGAAACATATACAAGAGCATATATAAGTTATCATTAACATGTATCAATTCAACAAACATGAAGGATAAAAAGCTGTAAATCAACATGTCATATCAGACTCAACTCAACCGATGCGTCGTCTCAGACTCGACTCAACTGACGCGTCGTCTCAGACTCGACTCAACTCTATCCTAGGGATCCCGATTTCTGGATATAGGTAATTATATCGAATCTCAGTCGATAGGATGAATCAATCCCTAAACGGCATCGATATAATTCCTATATCAGTGTCTGGGCGAATCAGCCACAGAATTGACGAATCAGTCAAGAATTAGGCGAATCAGCCAATAACCAGACGAATCAGTCTGTAATTAAGCAAATCAGCTTAAGTTTAGACGAATCAGTCAATAACCAGACGAATCAACTGGTGACTAGGCGAATCAGCCCATGACTCGACAACTCAGTAATCAATACATGCATTCAGTATCTAAGCAAATAAGTCGATGACTAGCGAATCAGCAGTCATTACATGCAGTGGCTATAAATCAATAGACTACAATCATAAGTCTCATCAATTGCAAATATCAATGCAATAAATGACAGTATGTGATTTAGGGAGACTCGAGTCAAATCTCACTCGAGTTGTGCAATCCCAACTCAACATTAATTTATACCTTTATATCTGTTATTCTGACTCTATCGAAGTCTCGAACCCAAAGCCTGTCAATACTCAATCTGACAAGAACAATATCGAGGAGTATAATATCAATACACCACTCGAATCAAATCTGTTCTGCTCAATACTTAACCTAATTCGATATCGATGGCATAACGGTATAATATCAATATACCCAACAATACCATATCAATCAGATATTAATTCTAACATCTCATATTTGATAACAAGTCCATTCTGATATCAAATCTCAATCAACTCCACTTCAAAAATCATGACAATTTCATATGGTATCTATTCCTCAGTCCGGTTTCGATTATACGATGTCTAACATGGCAAGAACATCATATATGAATCACATCAGATTCTGACAATACCATAATTTCAAATCATATCAAAACGTAGCAAAAATTACGTCCAGTTGTAGCCTACAATGATAGGAACACAGTACCACAGTCGGATTCAAAATCGGACGGACGGATTTCTCACAAAAGGCGTAAGGATTTTCTTTCCAAAATTTCGACCCTCGTTTCTGTTTCTTACCAATTCTGAAGGAAATTTTCGAAGTTACATATATATATATATATATATATATATATATATATATTGCATGTAATTCATACGTGTCTTCCCAAAATTTTGCCACAAATCCTCTCGCGCATATGCGCGCATATTCTAGCGCATATGCGCGAGACCTACTGCCTCGACGATTCATCCCCGCGCGCATATGCGCGCTATCTCGTCGCGCATGTGCGCGCCCCTTCGCGCATATGCGCGCCATGTTTCGGCGCATGTGCGCCAACCATTCTGGACGTTCCGAGCATGTGCGCGCATTTAGTTCGCGCATGTGCGCGTAGGGTTCTGTCTTCCTCGCGCATGTGCGCCCATACTCATCGCGCAGGTGCGCGGGGACCCTTTTCCACGCATAATATCCAACCTTCTTTTGGTTCTCTCGATCTGATCCGTTCTGTTTATAATCATAGTAATTATCAACAATAGATTATAATAATCATTGCCCAAATCTTTTCAAATTAACCGGATAATTTCTCGGGCCTTACATTTCTCCCCCTCTTAGATCTGAGTTCGTCCTCGAACTCGCAAGTAATCGATTCAGAAGAAAGGTATATATAGAGTTTAAACCAAAACTCAAATATCTGATTCCGGTCTGGATTAAAAATTCACTAAGTATAATGTCATAATACTTCTCCAATCCTTTTGACGGAATCAATCTCGCATTACTGGCTATACAATGTCCGTATAAACCAATCTACAGTTCATTACATATCTGTATCCTCAGCTGTTATCAAATCTGTTTATCTCATACTCAGACCTAAACAATCTTCAGTTTCATATACCAATCGTCATCATCCGACGTTGGTTTCTTAAATCTGTTCATTCTGAACTGTCTTAATAGCAATTGTCATACATTAATTGATACAGTTACAATAATTCATAATAATTAGTGTTAACATTCAGCACTAAAGCTGTACCAAAGTCTTCCAATATCTGGATAACACATTCTGACTGCCTGTCAATCTGTGAAACAATCTAAAAGAGAGCTCATGATATACTCTATCATAAGTACACAATCAATAAAAAAAAATCACAATCTGATACATTCTATGCTGGCATTCTGATCTTTCTGACCACTTCTCTGACATCAATCTGTGTCATTTTGTCATGTTTGTACATTATCTGGTACAAACTGATAGATATAGATTGAACAATCTGTCAATCTTAATCATATCATATTACAATCTGTAAAAATGACGGTAATTTCATTACGAAGGCTATAGAAATGTACTTCCATTCCTATTTAGAGCTTCACAATTCTGTAATAAATCTTCTGATTTCTATCTTTCTATCTTTTCTGTTAGCAATTTAGACATATCAGAATAATTTTTGCCAACATTTCAATACAATTCTGTTATAACTGATCTCATCTGTCCATATCACAACTATATGTTCGAATACAATACAATCTCAATCGTCAGACTTGTTCTTTCTGATTCGAACTATTTGATATACACAAATCAGTTGATAACATAAATTAAAGAGGAAATACCTACCTGGTATTCGGCTCTGACTATCAATATCAAGCTTTGCTGTACAATTCTGACACATCTGATATCACAAAATAATCAATCTCATACAACATACACAATCACATATCTGTTGCTCTGATCGACACTCTGTTCTGATTATCGATATTGAGTTCTAAACATTCTAATTAGCTTTTTGAACTGCTAACATTTCAAAATCAGCTCTGGTTCGGACGGTACCATATAATCTCCATTGTCTACAATCCGTCTCACCAACATATTCAGAATAACATTAATATTCAATCATATTCAACACATGCTAACTCATAAATCGCAACTGTCTGACACTGATGTCAACCTCAGTTGACTAATCACGGTTTAGCTCTGCTAAAATCAACTGATACATCATTTTCAGATATATCAATCCCTGAACACAATCTGTCTCAATCAGGATTCAAAATTTCAACAATTTCTAATATCAGTTCAAGGCTAAAATCAATCTCTATGATTGAAATCAGATCTGAAGTCTTATCTGGGGAAAACATCAATAACTTTCTTGTCATTGGTAAATCAGCCAATGATAGACTCAATTTCAGTAAATCAACTGAATACATAAGGAGTCACTCTGCTCCTTTCTGTACTAATCGAGTCATAGCTAGTACGAATATCAAAAGAATTCACAATCTAGAATCCTTATCGTACAATATTCATCTCTGGATCATCTCAGGTCTGATTCTCACCATCTTCTGGAATTAATCTATGATAGCTCTGTACTTGATCAGCATATTAATATTAATAATGCGGTTCCAAAATCATAGAACACCAGTACAATACTATCTACCACACAGTCTAACTCAATCTCATTCTTATCCTACTGCAGTATACAAGATCTAACAGAAATCGCTGATACAAGATCTTTTTCCCCAAAAGAAAGAAACAAATACTACAGTACATAGGGACTCAACATATAATGCATGCATCAATGCAAATCTTTCGGAAATAAAAGTATATGAAGCACCAGTATCCCTCAATACATATGCAGGATAATCAAACAAATCAGTTACCTGCAACATCATCATCTGGTGCTTCTTGAGCCTGCTCCTCAGTCAAAGCAAATACTCTGGCCTGCTGTCTAGGAGGCTGGCCAACTGTCTGGCTTCCTCAAGTCCTCTGCTGTGACTGAGATGGTGCTGGCTGAAATGAAGGAACAGCAGCTGATCGTCTACTCCACTGTGCCGTTGGTCCAGATGGTTCGGCTCCCTGGGATCTTTGGGAATCCCTCTGTGGACATACTCTGGCAAAATGTCCCTGTTGTTTGCAGAAATGGCAACTACCAAGTACCCCTTGGCATTGCTCAGTGGAATGTCTCCCTCCACAATTTCCGCAGTATACGCCAGTATAACTCTGCTGAGAACCACTAGAGCTAGAAGAACTGCCGCCAGACTTCTTAAACTGCTTTCCTTTAGCCTTCAGAAAATCTTTCCTTCCACCACTGCTGCTGCCACTCTCGAATCGGGGAGGTGGTTGCGGTGGTCTCGACACTGGAGGAAAAAATTCAGCTCCTCTCTGCCTTATCAGGCCCGCTACAGCGCCCTTTGCTCTATTCATGGCATCAGCAAAATTATTCGGTCGTCCTGTGTTCACCAATGTAAATATATCGGGATTCAAGCCATTGATGAACTGATCGGCAACGGCTTCGTCATTTTCAGACACATGAGGAGCAAACTTCAACAAGGTAGGGAACTTGGTCACATATTCTTCAATGTTCAGTTGACCCTGTCCCAAATTGGCAAACTCCGCCCCCTTGTCTTTTCTGTACGGTATTGGGAAAAATCTCTGATAAAATTCAGTTTTATATACATCCCAAGTAATAATCGTACCTCGCAGCTCCAAGGCCCTCTTCATCGTAATCCACCAGCTTTTTGCAACATCAAGCAACTGGTGCCCAATCAATTTAATCCGGCGCTCATCACAATACTCCAGTGAATCAAATAACATCTCAATGTTACCTAACCAACTCTCACACTCGACTGATGTCTCAGTACCCTTCAGAGTGGGTTGTTTGAATGACTGAAACCTCTTCAGCAAGGTTTCCATTGGAGTCGGTGTTACATCCATTGGAGGACTCGATGTACTACCCTGTTCTGGGATTCGTCTAGGAGGCATATCTGAGACTCAAATAGATTAGTAACAGATACAACAATTCTGTTTCAATCCTCCTCTGATCATCTTACTGCCGATCGAGAATCGGTTCAGATTTGTTCTCAACAATACATATTACCAATCAAATCAGATAAATCAAGTAATATGTATGTCAAAGCAGTAAATCAAGCTAGCAATCACAAGAAAGGAATGAAAACTCAATCTACCCCGCTAACTAGCCTCTTCTATCTCAATCTAAAGGATCTATCGCTCTGATACCACCTGTTGTGAGGACCCGGACGCTAATCAAGTTCTTAATCATTATTGGGGCTAATTAATCAATTATAAAACAGGGTCTAATTTTTTTTTTTGAAATATAAAGCGGAAACGTAATGTAATTTACTCAAATTACATATTAAACATGAACATACAAATCTTGTGTTATCTACAAGAATTCAACTAGGTTCAACTACATATCAGTGCTGAATCCTATGTTGCTTCGAAGCCCGGATCTCCACGCTATCTAATCTTCTCTCATCCTCTTCTTGACCTTGATCCAGCCCCACCTGTTGTCATGCACACATACAAAACAAGACAACAGCCGGATAACTCCGGTGAGAATTATATCCCAGTATAAACAATGTACACATGCAATCATATAGAAACATATACAAAAGCATATATCAGTTATCATTAACATGTAGCAATTCAACAAACATTAATGATAAAAAGCTGTAAATCAACTTGTCATATCAGACTCAACTCAACCGATGCGTCGTCTCAGACTCGACTCAACTGACGCGTCGTCTCAGACTCGACTCAACTCTATCCTAGGGATCCCGATTTCTGGATATAGGTAATTATATCGAATCTCAGTCGATAGGATGAATCAATCCCTAAACGGCATCGATATAATTCCTATATCAGTGTCTGGGCGAATCAGCCACAGAATTGACGAATCATTCAAGAATTAGGCGAATCAGCCAATAACCAGACGAATCAGTCTGTAATTAAGCGAATCAGCTTAAGTTTAGAAGAATCAGTCAATAACCAGACGAATCAACTGGTGACTAGGCGAATCATCCCATGACTCGACAACTCAGTAATCAATACATGCATTCAGTATCTAAGCAAATCAGTCGATGACTAGCGAATCAGCAGTCATTACATGCAGTGGCTATAAATCAATAGACTACAATCATAAGTCTCATCAATTGCAAATATCAATGCAATAAATGACAGTACGTGATTTAGGGAGACTCGAGTCAAACCTCACTCGAGTTGTGCAATCCCAACTCAACATTAAGTTATACCTTTCTTTATGTTATTCTGACTCTATCGAAGTCTCGAACCCAAAGCCTGTCAATACTCAATCTGACAAGAACAATATCGAGGAGTATAATATCAGTACACCACTCGAATCAAATCTGTTCTGCTCAATACTTAACCTAATTCGATATCGATGGCATAACGGTATAATATCAATATACCCAACAATACCATATCAATCAGATATTAATTCTAACATCTCATATTTGATAACAAGTCCATTCTGATATCAAATCTCAATCAACTCCACTTCAAAAATCATGACAATTTCATATGGTATCTATTCCTCAGTCCGGTTTCGATTATACGATGTCTAACATGCCAAGAACATCATATATGAATCACATCAGATTCTGAGAATACCATAATTTCAAATCATATAAAAACGTAGCAAAACTTACGTCTAGTTGTAGCCTACGTTGATAGGAACACAGTACCACAGTCGGATTCATAATCGGACGGACGGATTTCTCACAAAAGGCGTAAGGATTTTCTTTCCAAAATTCCGACCCTCGTTTTTGTTTCTTGCCAATTCTGAAGGCAATTTTCGAAGTTACATATATATATATATATAAATATATATATATATATATATATATATATATATATACATATATTGCATGTAATTCATACGTGTCTTCCCAAAATTTTGCTACAAATCCTCTCGCGCATATGCGCGCATATTCTCGCGCATATGCGCGAGACCTACTGCCTCGACGATTCATACTCGCGCGCATATGCGCGCTATCTCGTCGCGCATGTGCGCGCCCCTTCGCGCATGTGCGCGCCATGTTTCGGCGCATGTGCGCCAACCATTCTGGACGTTCCGCGCATGTGCGTGCATTTAGTTCGCGCATGTGCGCGCAGGGTTCTGTCTTCCTCGCGCATGTGCGCCCATACTCATTGCGCATGTGCGCGGGGACCCTTCTCCACGCATAATATCCAACATTCTTTCGGTTCTCTCGATCTGATCCGTTCTGTTTATAATCATAGTAATTATCAACAATAGATTATAATAATCATCGCCCAAATCTTTTCAAATTAACCGGATAATTTCTCGGGCCTTACAGTTCAGCTCCCTGGGATCTTTGGGAATCCCTCTGTGGACATACTCTGGCAAAATGTCCCTGTTGTTTGCAGAAGTGGCAACTACCAAGTATTCCTTGGCATTGCTCAGTGGAATGTCTCCCTCCACAATTTCCGCAGTACACGCCAGTATAACTCTGCTGAGAACCACTTGAGCTAGAAGAACTGCCGCCAGACTTCTTAAATTGCTTTCCTCTAGCCTTCAGAAAATCTTTCCCTCCACCACTGATATTGCCACTCTCGAATCGGGGAGGTGGTTGCGGTGATCTCGACACTGGAGGAACAAATTCAGCTCTTCTCTGCCTTATCAGGCCTGCTTCAACGCCCTTTGCTCTATTCATGGCATCAGCAAAGTTATTCGGTCGTCCTGAGTTCACCAATATAAAAATATCGGGATTCAATACATAATATGATATAACCAAGTATATCAATACATAATATGAATCAAATGGAAGGGAATAACATGTTAAAACCATTGAAACACAATACATATACTATCATGTGAGCACAAGGAATGAAATTCCACTTACAACCAACCAAAACACCTTCAACTAATCTCTTGGTTGAATTCCTACAACAATAAATCATATATAATACCATCAAGAACCCAATAATCCCACAATCAAACAATTTAATCCAAAATACCAACACAATCAACAAACCAATATCATCTCTCATACCAAAACCAAGAATAACTAAACCAAAATACTTACCTTAGCTCCTTGAACCAATGATAACTTAGTTCTCTCAACAATAATCCACCAAGAGACTTGAATCAAAGAAAGGAATTGAAAGGAAATGAGGAAACCCTAGCTCCAAGGAGAGAATTTCGGGAATGAGGGGAAAGAAATGAGGGAAATGACTAACTTATTGGCTTAGAAACTCTTAAAAATGTGTTTTCTACGCCCCATACACGGACCCCGTGCCTCCCTCCGTGTATATGTCCGTGTAAACACAGAAAATCATCCATTTTTCTTGGCCAGACTCGGACCCCGTGTAAGGGTCCGTGTGGGGTCCGTGTACCCTCGGTCCAAGGGCCAAAACTGCACTTTGTCTTCCGAATTAGCCAAAGTGGTAAACATGAAAGTTGTAGCCCTATGCCTTTTCTTGAATCCTCCAAATTTCAGATCATTTGGAGGTCTGAGTGAAAAGTTATGCCCATTCTCCAACATGTCTCACTGGAGGAACGACGAA